>NC_142810.1:42903853-43042152 GCF_049724085.1 Artemia sp. Qi Xiang Cuo
CAAAAAGCTGTAAAGTAAAGTTGTGGGTGAAAAGAATAAGTGCTTCAACTTGTAAAATGGGTTTAGAAGGGACATTAATAAAGGAAATTGCTCTGATATGACTTTTGAAATGTATTTATTGGTGTTGAGTTAACCAAAAAGCTGTAAAGTAAAGTTGTGGGTGAAACGGATGGGTACTTCAAGTTGGAAAATGGGTTTAGAAGGGACATTAAGAAAGGAACTTGCTCTGAAATGCCTTTTGAAAGGTATTGCTTGGTGTTGAGGTAACCAACAAGCTGTAAAGTAAAGTTTTGGGTGAAACGAATGAATACTTCAAGTTGGAAAATGGGTTTAGAAGGGATATTAAGAAAAGAAATTATTCTGAAATGGTCTTTTGAAAGGTATTCTTTGGTGTTGAGGTATCCAAAAAGCTGTAAAGTATAGTTGTGGGTGAAAAGGATGGTTTCTTCAAGTTGTAAAATGGGTTTTGGAGGGACATTAAGAAAGGACTTGCTCTGAAATGCCTTTTGAAATGTATTTCTTGGTGTTGAGGTATCCAAAAAGCTGTAAAGTAAAGTTGTGGGTGAAAAGGATGGGTACTTCAAGTTGGAAAATTGGTTTAAAAGGGACTTTAAGAAAGGAACTTGCTCTGAAATGTCTTTTGAAAAGTATTTCTTGGTGTTGAGTTATCCAAAAAGCTGTAATTTATAGTTGTGGATGAGATGAATGGTTACTTCAAGTTGGAAAATGGGTTTAGAAGGGACATTAAGAAAGGAAATTGCTCTGAAATGCCTTTTGAAAGGCATTTGTTGGTGTTGAGGTATTTTAAAAGCAGTCTGGTTAGGTTGTGGGTGAAAAGGATGGGTACTTCAAGTCGGAAAATGGGTTTGGGATGGACATTAAGAAAGGAACTTACTCTGAAATGCCTTTTGAAAAGTATTTCTTGGTGTTGAGGTATCCAAAAAGCTGTAAAGTATAAGTTGTGGGTGAAAAGGATGAGTACTTCAACTTGTAAAATGGGTTTAGGAGGGACAATAAGAAAGTAACTTGTTCTGAAATGGTCTTAGAAAAGTATTTCTTGGTGTTGAGGTATCCAAAAAGCTGTAAAGAAAAGTTGTGGGTGAAAAGGATGGGTACTTCAAGTTGGAAAATGGGTTTAGAAGGGACTTTAAGAAAGGAACTTGCTCTGAAATGCCTTTTGAAAAGTATTTCTTGGTGTTGAGGTATCCAAAAGCTGTAAAGTAATAGTTGTGGGTGAAAAGGATGAGTACTTCAACTTGTAAAATGGGTTTAGAAGGGACATTAAGAAAGGAACTTGCTCTGAAATGTCTTTTGAAAAGTAATTCTTGGTGTTGAGGTATCCAAAAAGCTGTAAAGTAAAGTTATGGGTGAAAAAGATGAGTACTTCAAGTTGGAAAATGGGTTTAGAAGGGACATTAAGAAAAGAACTTGCTCTGAAATGCCTTTTAAAAGGTATTTCTTGGTGTTGAGGTATGCAAAAAGCTGTAAAGTAAAGCTGTGGGTGAAAAGAATGGGTACTTTAAGTTGGAAAATGGGTTTAGGAAGAACATTAAGAAAGGAACTTGCTCTGAACTGTCTTTTGAAAAGTATTTCTTGGTGTTGAGGTATACAAAAAGCTGTAAAGTATGGTTGCGGGTAAAACGGATGGGTACATCAAGTTGGAAAATGGGTTTAGAAGGGACATTAAGAAAGGAACTTGCTCTGAAATGCCTTTTGAAAAGTATTGCTTGGTGTTGAGATATCCAAAAAGTTGTAAAGTAAAGTTGTGGGTGAAAAGGAAGGATGATTCAAGTTGGAAAATGGGTTTAGAAGGGACATTAAGAAAGGAACTTGCTCTGAAATGCCTTTTGAAAAGTATTTCTTGATGTTGAGGTATTCTAAAAGCTGTCAGGTTAGGTTGTTGGTGAAACGGATGGGTACTTCAAGCTGGGAAATAGGTTTAGGAGGGACAATAAGAAAGGAGGTTGCTCTGAAATGCCTTTTGAAATGTATTTCTTGGGGTTGAGGTATCCAAAATGCTGTAAAGTAAAGTTGTGGGTGGAAAGGATAGGTACCTCTAGTTGGAAAATGGGTTTGTAAAGGACATGAAGAAAGGAACTTGCTCTGAAATGCTCTTTGAAAAGTATTGCTTGATGTTGAAGTATCCAAAAAGCTGTAAAGTATAGTTGCGGATGAAACGGATGGGTACTTCAAGTTGGAAAATGGGTTTAGAAGGGACTTTAAGAAAGGAAGTTGCTCTGAAATGCCTTTTGAACGGTATTTCTTGGTGTTGAGGTATCCAAAAAGCTGTAAAGTAAAGTTGTGGATGAGAAGGATGGGTACTTCAAGTTGCAAAATGGGTCTAGAAGGGACATTAAGAAAAGAAAATGCTCTTAAATGTCTTTTGAAAAGCATTGCTTGATGTTGAGGTATCAAAAAAGTTGTAAAGTATAGTTGTGGGTAAAACGGAATAGGTACTTCAAGTTAGAAAATGGGTTTAGAAGGGGTATTAAGAAAAGAACTTGTTCTGAAATTACTTTTGAAAAGTGTTGCTTGGTATTGGGGCATTCAAAAAACTGTAAAGTATAGTTTTGGATGAGACGGATGGGTACTTCAACTTGGAAAATGGGTATAGAAGAGACATTAAAAAAAGAAATTGCTCTGACATGCCTTTTGAAAAGTATTTCTTGATGTTGAGGTATCCAAAAAGCTGTAAAGTAAAGTTGTGGGTGAAACGGAAGGATGCTTCAAGTTGTAAAATGGGTTTAGAAGGGATATTAAGAAAGGAACTTGCTCTGAAATGTCTTTTGAAAAGTATTTCTTCGTGTTTTGGTATCCAAAAAGCTGTAAAGTAAAGTTGTGAGTGAAAAGAATGGATGCTTCAAGTTGGAAAATGGGTTTAGAAGGGACATTAAGAAATTAACTTGCTCTGAAATGTCTTTTGAAAAGTATTGCTTGGTGTTGGAGCATTCAAAAAGGCTGTAAAGTAAAGTTGTGGGTGAAAAGGATGGGTACTTCAACTTGTAAAATGGGTTTAGGAAGGACATTAAGAAAAGAATTTGTACTGAAATGCCATTTGAAAAGTATTACATGGTGTAGGAACATTCAAAAGCTGTAAAGTGAAGTTGTGGGTGAAAAGTATAGGTGCTTCAACTTGTAAAATGGGTTTGGGAAGTAGATTAAGAAAAGAACTTGTTCTGAAAAGATATAATAAAGCCTTTTGAAAAGTATTGCCGGGTCTGGAGGGTCTTTGGGGGCCCGGGGAGCTTTGGGGCGGGGGGTTACTTCGGGGTTGGGGTGGTGTGGGTCGGGATCCTACCTAACCTAACCTGAAAGTGTGATTTCAGAGAAATTCTTTAAGCGTTTACGGTTAACTTACCTTTTTTAGGGATGAGCATTTAGGATTCTCCTACATGCTGAAACTGACATTGTGATATCAGAGAAATTCTTTAAGTGTTTAGGGTTAACTTACCATTTTTATGGATGAGAATTTAGGATTCTCCTAAATGCTGAACCTGAAAGTATGATTTCAGAGAAATTCTTTAACCTTTTAGGTTTAACTTACCTTTTTAAGGATGAGCATTTAGGGTTATCCTGTATGCTGAACCTGAAAGTTGTTACCCTGATCTGATTGATCTGAAATTGTAATTTCAGGGGAATTCTTTAACCTTTTAGGGTTAACTTACCTTTTTAGGGGTGACTATTTAGGGTTCTCAAACATGCTGAACTTGAAAGTGTGTTCCCTTACATGTTGAATCTGAAAGTATAATTTTTTTGGCGATGTAATAATATAAATAATAAAAACGGATGATGGTTAAGACTCATTTTGATAAAACAGATTTAAAAACATGTGAAAAAAAAATAATGACATATTTAAAAAAAAAAGAAGCTAAATACCTTATTGAGTATTAAGAGATCTTTTAGTCAGGCTTGCCTAGGAAAAATTTTTCAAATTCAGTTATATTTTAAAGTTTTCATTTAGCTAAATATTTAACTTCGTCTTCCGTGTCATGGACTGAATGCAGGTATTTTTCACATTTGAAGTCTTTTAAATTGAATAATGCTATGTTTTTATCACATTTTTCTAGTAAGAGTTTATCAGTTGGCACGTTTCCCTTAACATAAACAGCTTGCACACCGAAAAAACTGCATATATCCTGAATTTCCTCTTGTACATGTTTTATTTCATAGCCATTTTCATTATGTGGTCGCATGGTTTTAGCGTAAAAGCCATTTCGATTTATAAAATTTAGAGTTGGACTCCATCTGTTTTTCTCGTACTTATACATATTGTATCTGATGTTCCATTTATAGCAATGAATTTCACGTCGTTGATTGTCTAGGAGTAAGAAAGCTGCTTCGAAAATAATGCCAGTTGAGGAATATTTCAGAACAATATATTCTGTGTCAATCACACCAAACATTATTATATCTGAAAAAAAAGTGTTTAAATTAAATAAATATGTAATGTTTCTGAAACTCTAACAAATACAGCTCACTTTCATAGAATAAACTGAGAAGGAGGGAGTGTGTTCAAAGATCCCAACTTGAAAACTGTGAAAATGATTGGCAAATAAGTAACGTTTTACATTTCAGCACCCGCTCCTCTGAGTAAATATTTGGAGGGTTCAATTTTCCGAGGAATAACTCAAAGCATTGTTATACGAACATTCAGTTTGAATACGTAAAAAGATATAGAAGCATTGTGCAGTAGCTTTTATCACATTTAGAAATGCAATTTACAAATCACCTTATAGAAATTTATCATATGTAAAGAAAAGTATTTGTCGAAAGCAGCCTAATCTCGGAAAATAAACGATTGATCATAATAGATTCATCTTTTCTCTGAAATAACTAACAGTATTATTATAGGAGCGTTCAGTTTTTTATTCAAGCGCATGCCAGATCAATAACGAATATATCTTACTACCTTTTATTCAAATGCTATAGTTAAAATCGCTAAAATGTCAAAGAGAAATGGTTCGCACAACGAAGTAGAAAACAATTATGATAAAAACAATCTTTGATTTCTATTTTGTCACTAATAAAAGCGCTAACCCTCTCCCCAACAAAAATCCTGGATTCACGCCCCCTCCCCTAAATTTAGGAAAATTAACCCACCCTAGGTCTATCGCTAATTTGCAGACAAAATTAGCTGACCGCTATTTTCAGACAAACACTGAATTACGTAAAAGCACTGAAAACCTCGATTGCCTATCTTTCTAACCTTGCGCAGTTTGTTTTTATTTTACACTGATGGCGGTAGAATTGAGACATTGCCCCCTCCCTTTTACATAATTTACTTACAACGAAGCTGTTAGAAGTGAGGCGTTGCCCCCTCTCCTCCCTTTTACATAATTTACTTACAACGAAGCTGTTAGAAGTGAGGCGTTGCCCCCTCTCCCCCCTTTACATAATGTCCTAAATATATTGTTAGACCTTAATTTGAAAATAATCCATTTCACTCCCCCAAAATAGAGCATTACGTCTGTGCTTAATTATTGCATCATTGTGTTATAATTTTGACGGAAGAATAGTTCCTTTGACTTTGGCCACCGCGTTTGTAAACACAGATGGAAAGGGGTGACTGCTAATTTTAACCATGCACTGGAGTCTTGTGTCAAAACAGAACGGCATTTTCATTAAAAATTGAGAGAAGTCAGTGGTCGCTTTAGCTGGAAATATAGAAGGAAGGAATTTAAATAAATGAGAATTATTTCTTTTTGCGAGAATTTGATTGTAAAACAATGGGGGGGGGGGTTAGGTTTCGAGGGTAAAAGAATATATTTTACGTTTTCCATCGAGTATAAAGATTGCAAGGTGGTTAGGTTTGAGGGGGGGGGGGGGTACTTACCTAAATATGCTGGAGGGTGACCAAGGAAAATAATTTTATTTTGAAAATTTAAACGGAGCTTACATGGTAAATTGAAGTTGGCATGGCTTCTAATTCATCAAATTCATCCATTGTGTCAAAATACTTTCTGATAATTTAATTACATTGCATGCCCATTATATACGAAATCTCAAGGGTGAATTGTTATGTAAGCAAGCCCTCTGATTGGCTGAGAAGGAAACACGTGATCTAACGGTTTCCTGGAAACTCATAACATTTGGCTCGAGCAGCAAAAACAAATACTATTTCTGGATCATAACATTTGCATCGAGCAACAAAAAGAAGGAAGTGTTATTGACCTGCCTCCATTAGACTCAATAATTCATTAAAGTGAGAAATTTCCTGTTTTTTCCATTCTCACTGACAACAAACAGACATAAATGTGACAAAATTCCTGTTTTTTCAAATTCACACTGACAAAAACCATAAAAACAGACATAAATGTGACAAAGTTCCTGTTTTTTCATTCTCACTGACAAAAACCATAAAACATCCATAAAAACATCAAATAAATCGTCCAACACACATAACCATCCATGAAAACAGACATAAATGTGACAAAATTCCTGTTTTTTCAAATTCTCACTGACAAAAACCATAAAAACAGACATAAATGTGAGAAAGTTCCTGTTTTTTCATTCTCACTGACAAAAACCATAAACCACGTGGTTCTATGCCCATATATGGTGTGCTGATCGGACTGGCACCCCCCCCTCTACTAATACAAGCAATAGGGTTTTTCATATGAAGAAAGATCTTTCTTCAGCCAAGACGTAAATTCAGGGACATGCAGACAAGCAGGTCTGAATTTTTGTTTCTTTTGGAGTCTGTTTTCAACTCTTCCAGATCTAGGTCCACTTTTTCTAGTTTTTGGTCTTGCTCTTGTCTCTTCATTGCTTAAATAATCAGGGTTCTCCTCATGATCATCTGACAAAGTCTTTCCAACATCAGAATAAGACACCAAACTTTCCATCGAAAGAACTAAAACAAAAATATTTTTTATTGAAAAGTGGACTCACACAGATAGAACAAAGAAGGCTTAGTGCAGTGTTTCCACTTCTACTCATTTTGGTCATAGAATACTTGTTTTTGGAATATTCTACTTCCAGATACTAAATCTACTTATCCACTTACTTTCTACTTATCTTTGGAGGTATCTACTTACTTTCTACTTATTTGTTCCTACTTTTAAATGTATATTATTTTTTCTACTTCTTATTTAGATCTACTTCCTAATGTCAATTCAGATACTGCAATCTTTGCATCTGGCCAGAGAAATGAACACTACACCACTGTTAATCTATAAATGACGCCTTCGAGCACCCAAATCGCTGCATATTTTCAAGTCAGGGACAGGAGTTTACCCAACATTTGCAAACTGGTGATAAATTGTTTCCTCATAAGCATAAGCTTCTGTCGACTGTAATCACAAGCATCCTCTGAGGATGTTTTTACCGATGTAGTAATTTACTTCTCTGAGCCATTGCCAGATAATCATCTCCATGTGTTTATAGAGATACAATGACAACAGAAACGAGACAATAAGTGTCTTGTAATAGAGGGGAGCTAGCCAGAGTTCAATGTGCAGTTCTCAGAATGTTTTCCTAGAACCATCAATCAAGAAACCGTCCCAGTCTACCTAGACAAAATCATGTCTTCTAGGCCAAACAGTTTCACTCAAGCTGTGTAGTCTGATGAACATCGAAGTTGGCAAATATTTCAGCCTTGTCATACAAGAAGGGGACTATTACAATGTGTCCCGAGATACACCGGAATGGCCTTAAATCTACACAGATATTTGATTGAAAATGCTATGAAAAACAGGCCGTGGTTCATGCTTTTGTTTTATTTTTGCTAATAAGATTGATTGGTAAGACATCTTTGTGTAGGAGAAAAATCAAGAAAAAATTTGGGCAGATAACACAACATTTTGCCACTGGTTTGACCCAGGCAGAGAACCAGAACAAAACTGACCACAACAACTTTAAACGTTGGTCAACTATCGAACAAAAACTAGGCATTCACAGTCACTGGCTCATAATGTTAATGTATTTCCGTCCAAATTTTTTTTTAAATAAAGTAGTCATTTTATTTTTAATGATTTTCTCTCTATGGACTCTGGGGGATCTTTTGGGGCATTTTTTAGTCATTGCTTTCTATTTCTTGACAAAAATATTAATGGTCAAATCCTCAGAACTTTATAGAGATAAAAAAAGTTCCGGTAACAGTCATCTTCCTGTATATGCGCACACCCGCCAGTTTGGACTGCCAGCAAACTAGTCCGGGGCCTTACTGTTTTGAGGCCATCACCCAGTATAGCACACTTCACTAGAGGATATACAACTAGTTAGGGTGGCAGCAAAGCCAAATCGTTTCATCCGTCCGTTTCATGTAAAAGAGTCACAAAACTCACTTCCACTAAACAAAATGCATTGTATCTTATCAAAACCACACACCGAACAAGTTGCAATGAGCACTGCTTGATGGGCCGGCATCTAAATAAAGCAGAATGTATTTTACGGGCCAGTCCTCAATACAGCGTCCTTAGCTAGTGTTAGCTAACAAATGCCCAGTCTTAAGCAATATCAACCGTGTTTCAACCACCACTGACCACTCATCCTTCACAGAATAAGGAGAAAGCTCTTCAGCTGATGAAAAACTGGTCAACAATTACAAAAAAAGTTGCTTCAGTTTCTAAGTTAGTTTGTTTTGCTTACTTGTAAAAACAGTGTCAACCAGACTAACAAACAAATCAATTAAAATTTCCATCAAAATATTAATGAGCTCAGCCACGCCGCCTGCTTGAAAGTTTAACTTCGCTTCACGCTACTTCGATTCGTTTTCGTACTAGAAGTTTTGCTAGACCCACAATAAAATAAGATCTTAGCAGATCAGGCGCGAATTGCGAAATTGAAAGAAGTGCCGCAGCCGATGGATGAAAACGGATAAAAAAAATTCACTAGAGACCAAAAATCCGATAAATTTCCTGGAATTTTTTTTTTCTAGCAAGGGGTCAGAAATAAGGTTTGCCCTGCCAAATGCAAAAAGTGGAAACACTATTTGGCAGGTCAATACAGATCTGTTTATTTCTATTCAAAATCTCTTGAGCTATAGAAAAAACCCTAAATAAAACATCCTTCATAATTTGAATTATTAAAAATTATATATATTAAATTTTTTTAATTAATGAAATCTTTATTACAAACGATAACATACTTTAAAACCAATAATGCTTTTTATTATAATAAAAAAAACAACTTGTGAAAACTTTAACTATAAATTGATTCTTTTGCATGAGACAAGTTAGCAAGTTAGTAGCCCCTGGTACGGCTATTTGTTAACTGGTCTCGTGAAAAAAGATCAATTTATAGTTAAAGATTTGAAAAATTGTTTTTACTATTAATTTAAAAAGTATTATTGGTTTTAAAGTATGTTATCGCTTGTAATAAAGATTTTAAGAATTAACAAAATTTCATACGTAGTATATCTAATAATTAAAGCTCAAATGATGCTTCATCTACGGTTTTTTGAATAGCTAAAAAGATTTTGAAAAGAAATGAATAAATATAAAGACATTTCCAAAGATTAAAGTCTTTCTCCGTAATATTTTAAACATTTTTTGGAAGGCTGATAAGCCTTAAAAGACGGTAATTCTGATTTCAGGCTACAGCTTAAGCAGGGTTTCTCTTTCTCTAAATATCTAGGAATTTCACCCCCCCCCCTACAAAAAACTTGTATCCCATAATCACCCATTCAAGATTTAATTACGGTAAATTAATCGTAAAATACAAAATATATATAGAATCTTTGAAATGCTGATGAAATTGAAGATTGACATTTTGATCTTCATCAATCAGCAGAGACAGTGATTTTGTCACAAGGATTGCGTATTTAAACAGTTGTCGCGTGCAATTCACTCTTAATATCCTTCACCCTATCCCTTTATGGATCGAATTTGCACCAATTAAGGAAATAATGATAGATAAAATATTAGTGAAATAAAAAAATTCCAATTAAATTACTTAAGCGCAAAAGATGGACTAGATAGCCGGTATGACCTCTGTTGTATCTGCCTGTGCCGTCCCCCAGTCATCTTTTTGGTATTTTCAACCATTTACGAAGAGGTAAATCAAAGTGTAAATAAACAAGTGAAAACAGAGTAATTCAACATCAAATTTTATTGAAGGTTATCAAAAGCTGTTGGGCACAACCATTCTTCTGGGAAATAGAAAAGTGAGTGAACAACATTCAGTAAGGCGATGAAGAAGTAACAACCAAACAAACCTTTTCCGAGTCTATTCTCAAACTGGTAAAATTCTGCAAAGACTTTAGGCCTATGCATTATTTTAAAATGCGAATCACAATCTCTTTTTATGATTGCCATTTTTTCTGAAATAAAAATATGATCTTACCAGCCAGCAAAGAATCAAGAGAATATGATTGTTTGGACTTCAGGTACAAAAAGATTGGATCCATTGACTTCTCGCAAATTGCAGTTGCCTTATGTTCCTGATAACCGTTTTCTTCTAAAGACCAGGCTTTCCAATGGGTTTAAGTGATGAAAATTGGTTGTAATTGATTGTAACGATATATTGAACTAGAAAATGGCCTTCCTACTATTCAACACGACGAATTTATTCCCTGATTTTTTTTAGTATAGATAATAATCCTTTTTTACATTAGGAGATAGCGTCATCAGACACTTTCCCATGTTTTTTGTCTGGATTCAAAAATGTTTGGATTCATTCAAGATCATTTATTATTTTGCATGATTTATTATTTTGCAGATACCAAAAAGGTCTTTCCTAGGCTTTCCCCAGTCTTTATACTTTGGCTTTAGTTGCGATTTTAGATAATTTAGTAACAACCAGGAATGTTCCAAAGCCTATGTACTCTGACTCATCTAGATCCCGTATTGGCATAATCATCGTTTTATTCTTTTGTTTTAAGTCTTGGGATGACAAATCAGCAATTTCAGTTTAATATGGAAGTTCTGTCGTGAATCTTATTCACTATTCCTGTTTATCTTTTACAGATCCTAATTTAACACGTTCCTTATTCCATTGTAATTCTTAAAATTATTATCTAAGCTACAAAATAACATAACTGTCATGTTAATTTTTATAGTTTTAAGTCACATTTTCGTTTGAAATTTAATGGGATCTACACCGTTTTTGTTCCTTCCCTTTTTCTTTAAGTTTTCGAAGTTATTTGTAATCTTGTTAATTTTGCAAGTATCATATGTTAAAAATCAATACCTCTTTCCTGTTTATCCTTAACAGACGTGTTAGTTTAGCTTCATAGGCAAGCTGAAGTAAAACCTTCCTTCATTCGATGCAATTTTGCTTTGTCGTCTAACCGCAAATTTGTCCCAAAACATTTTCGTTTGCAATTCTAAGTAATTTTTACTTGTTCTATGCCTTTTTCTTTAGCTCTTTAGAGTCATTTGTCATTTTTTGTAATTATTTTTGCGCCATATATTAAAACAAAACAACCACTCTTGTGGGAACAATAATGTATTTTGTGCTCTTTAAATCTGCTCATAAATATGATGTTACTTATATTTTGTTTTTCAAAAACCAATTTTTTTATATTTTCCAAAACTATTTCTTTATATTTTTGCCTTAGTTTTGTTGGTATGTAATTAAGTAACAACCGGGAATGTTCCAAAATATTTATCCTCTGACATTTTTAAATCCTGCATTGGCATAATCATCATTTTATTTTTTTTGTTTCAAGTCATGGGTCGGCAAATCAGAAGGTCGGCATTTCAGTTGAATTAAGAAACTATGACAATAATTAAATTCCCCTAATTTCTTATCATCCACAGGTATTAATTTAAAACGTTTCTTATTGCATTGTAATTTCTGACATTATATCTAAATTAAGCAATAGCATAGTTATTGTTTTATTCTTTAGGTCTAGGTCACATTTTCGTTTGCAATTTAATGTGACTTTTGTGGTTTCTTGTTCCTTGCCTGTTTCTTTAGCTGCCCGGACTTATTTGTAATCTAGCAGAACTTTGCACGTGAAAGATGCTAAAAATCCATTCCTCTTTCCTATTATTCCCTGACAGACTCATACAAGGCAAAATAACACGTTCCATCATTCCATTAATTTTGCTTTTTTCTTTTCACTACAAATTTTATTGTGCAGCATTTTTGTTTGCAAAGCATTGTTATTGTTAATTATTCTTTCTCCATAACGTTTTCTTTAGCTGTCCAGAATCATTGGTCATCTTTTATAATTCTGCATGAGTCTTATATAATGCAAAACGGTACTACCCCCTCTTGGGGGAAAATGATGTAATTTTTTATGTTGAAATATGCTCATAAATATGATGTCACTCATATAAATTTATTTCCATTGTTATGGCTCTAATAAAATTTTTTAAACTCACGACCTATCCTGATCTGTTTTTCAGGCAAGAAAATCCCAGGTTGCCAAATTAAAAAAAAATAAATTATATCTTGCCGTTTTTAAGAAAAATTAAGGCATAAATAAGTCAGGGGTATAAATATCGTCATTCTGGACGGTTCGTTCTAATTCAAAATAGACTGTCAATGGTTTCAAAAATTTTTCAGACATTTCAAATTACTCTGACATATTGTTTTCCTTGCTCTGTGACTACCATCCTATTCTTATCGATTTATCTAAAAAAAAAAAAAAAATACAATTCACGAATTACATTCACGAAATTCGCGAATTAGGTTAACGTCAGAACTTCTTAGTTAAACTGAAATTGCTGATTTGCCATCCCAAGACTTAAAACAAAAGATTAAAAAATAATTATGCCAATACAGGATCTAGACGAGTCAAGATTAAATTTTTAGAGTTATGAAGTATAAAGGTGTCAAATATACTGGCTTTTGGCATTCTAAATTGTAATAGCCTTAGGCTATTGCTTTCTGTATTTTTTTTGTAACTACTTACTTTTTTCATTTTTAAATACTTTTACTTTAATTGACATACTCCTTCTATTGCCTTTAGAAAATTGTTTGTCTCTAATCTGCATTAAATAAAAAAAAAATAAAACAAGTTTTTTCAACTGAAAGTTAGGAGCAACATTAAAACTTAAAACGAAAAGAAAATATTACATATATAAGGGTGGTTGCCCCCCTCCTCAACACCTCACTCTTCAAGCTAATGTTTTTTGGCACCTAAAAAAAAAGTTGCTTATTGTTCTAATTAAACGACCCTTGTGTTTGGGAATCGTTTCTAAAGAATTGGGACTGCATTTAAACTTTAGCGCAAAGAGCGAAATGTTGAAGAGGGGGTGACCCCCCTCATATGCGTAGTAATTTCTATTTGTTTTAAATTTTAATGTTGCTCCTTACTTTCATTTGAAAAAACTTGTTTTTAATTTTTGATCTTTTTTTAAATAAGGCCAGGATACCTGGCTCCGCCTCCATGGAAAAATCCTCCTCCCCAAAGGAATATCCTCTGGACAATGCAATCCTGCCGAAGATTTACCCCGGGCAATTACTCTTAACATCTCCAGGCGTAAAATTAAATTGGCAAAGAGAAAGCATGACATATAAAAAAATTCGTATATGAATTCTTGCAAATTCATCCAGGGTAAAATTTTTTCTTAAAATTTCACCCCCTGGAAACTATTGAAAATTCTCCCAGCAGAAAATTCGTCCTCCTCACCCGAAAAATGTATGCATACTTCCCAATAACAAATCAAACAAAGAGCGATTTTTATAACTTAATAACCTCTCCCCAGGGGCTGTAGGGGGTCATTTTATATACAAAGACATAGTGATCGGGCCTTTCAACTATGCTGAAGAAAAAAGCTATCTCAAAATTTTGATCGGACGATTTTGGAAAAAAAGTGGCGTAAGAGGGGATGTAGTTGCTTTCCAATTTTTTTGGTCACTTAAAAAGGGCACAAGAACTTTTCATTTCAATGAAAATGAACCCTATTCCGACCTTCTAGGCCTACTGGGTCAATACGATCACCCCTGGGAAAAAAAAACAACGAACAAACACGCATCCGTGATTTATCTACTGGTAAAAATTACAAAATTCCACATTTTTGCAGATATGAGCTTGAAATATATACAGTAGGGTTCTTTGATACGTTCAATCTGATGGCGTTATTTCCATTAATATTATATGACTTCAAGGGGGTCTTTCCGCCTTTTTCCGAAAATCCGACAAATGTTCTCAGGCTCGTAACTTTTGATGGGTAAGACTAAACTTAATGAAACTAATATATTTAAAATCAGCATTATAAGCCAATTCTTTTGATCTTACTAGTGATATCAAATTCTGTTTTTTAGAGTTTTGGTTACTTTTGAGCCAGGTCACACAGTTTCATGAAATGTAATTTAACAAATAGAAAAGGTTTATCAACTAAAGTAAGGAGCAAGTTTAAAAATTAAAACAAATATAAATCACTCTGTATATAAGGGGGACTACCCCCTTTTCAAACCTTGCTCATTAAAAAAAAAATTTTAGTGCTTTGAAATATATTTTTTTCCCAATTGCAAATTTTCTTAAAAAAATTAGAGAAAAGCCGAACTTTACAGTAAAGAATAAGAAGCTAAGGAAGAGAGAGCCTCCTTCATACAAAGAATAATCTGTTCAAATTGGTTTCAAATCTGTTCCTTGCTTTCAGTTGAAAAGCTCTTTTTTTTTATCTAATTTCTGATTGTTTTCCAAATCATACCCAGGACAAAGTAAGATATAATTTGAGGTATGGGTCCCTTATATCCCTGGTCAATTGCTATTAAAATGTGTAAATCAATAATTTTACGTTGATTAGTACCGTTTTACGTTTAAATTTGCAATTTCAATTTTGGATGAAATTTGAATATACTTAAAAAACTAGTGATGAATAGTTATTTCCGTGAAAAGTCTTTATTAATATTATTACTAAAAAATTTTGGTTGGTTAAAAAGATTCTGTCTGACTACAATAGGATTTTCTTATTAATAAATATATTACATAATTTTTTTTAAATACATTGAAGTACTTTATATAAATGAAATAAAAAACATTACCATTAAAAATTGCTGAAAACTAAGTTCCTAGCAATATTTGCCACCCCACAGAAACTTCATGGTGGGGCTGAGGATGACCTTGCCTTTTTCACCTCTGTGCTGGAAACATGGGATTGTGACATATCTGCTGTATAGAGAAACATTTTAATTAATTCCAACTCCGCCTTCCTCTCGCAACATTTATCTGAAGCCTCATGAAGAGTAAGCAGTTTGTCCATTAGGAAAAACCAAAGGAAAAAAAGCAGAATAGGTAAAAACTATGGAAACAATTTTGTTACCCCATTGTTGGCTGACTGCCAAAAGATTTTGACCCATAATAAGGAAAATATAAGTTCTAATTTGTGACTGAGTAACCTCTAACCAGTTTTCCACAAAAATTTCTATATGATTTGGTTGGAACAAAAAACAAGAAACAAAAATTCTTCATAGTAATGAATGGTAAGGAAATAACGATCCTTGTCAATACCGAAAGTATAAGAGCCTAACTATTGATATAATTCAGTCATAGAATCAGTTTTTTATGGTGATCTCAAATATGTATTTGTTTATTAGTAATTAGTGCAGTTATTACAACAAAATAAAGCTCATATAATTATAGAAAACAAAAGGACAACAACTTAATAAGGGGCAATTTCGGTAAGAATATACCGTCAACTTTTGCTTGCATTGTAAGAGTACCCATGAGCTGATATATGAAGCCACTATAATCATAAATGTTTCCTCTGGACAATTCAATTGTGGCGAAGATTTACCCCGGGCAATTACCCTTAACATCTCCAGGTGTAAAATTAAATCGGCAAAGAGAAAGCAAGACATATAAAAATATTTCGTCTACGAATTCTTGCCAATTCACCCAGCGTAAAATTTCTTTTTAAAATTTCTCTCCCTGGAAACTATTGAAAATTCTCCCAGCAGAAAATTCGTCCTCCTTTCACCACTCGAAAAATGTTTGCATACTTCCCAATAACAAATACAACAAAGGGCGATTTTTATAACTTAAAAACCTCTGCCCAGGATAAGGGCCTCTGCCAAAGACATAGTTATCGGGCCTTTCAACTATGCTGAAGAAAAAAGCTATCGCAAAATTTTGATCGGAGGATTTTGGGAAAAAAGTGACGTGGGAGGGGGCTCTAGTTGCCCTACAATAATTTTGGTCACTTAAAAAGGGCACAAAAACTTTTCATTTCAATGAAAATGAGACCTATCCCGACGTTCTAGGCCTACTGGCTCGATACGATCACCTCTGGGAAAAAAACAACGAATAAACACGCCATGATTTATCCATGATAAATCCATGATTTATCTTCTGGTAAAAATTACAAAATTCCACATTTTTGCAGATATGAGCTTGAAACATCTACAGGAGGGTTCTTTGATACGCTCAATCTGATGGCGTTATTTTCATTAAAATTATATGACTTCAAGGGGGCCTTTCCCCCTTTTTCCGACAATCTGACAAATTTTCTCAGGCTTGTAGCTTTTAATAGGTAAGACTAAACCTAATGAAACTAATACATTTAGAATCAGCATTAGAAGCAAATTCTTTTGATTTTTCTATTGGTATCAAAATCTCGTTTTTTAGAGTTTTGGTTACTATTGAGCCAGGTCACACAGTTTCATGAAATGTAACTTAACAAATAGGAAAGGTTTATCAACTAAAGTAAGGAGCAAGTTTAAAATTTAAAACAAATATAAATCACTCTGTATATAAGGGGGACTGCCCCCTTTTGACACCTTGCTCATTAAAAAGAAGTTTTTTAGTGCTTTGAAATTATTTTTTTTTTCCAATTGCAAATTTTCTTAGAATATTTCGAAAAACACCAAACTTCATAGTAAAGAGTAAGGAGCTAAGGAAGAGACAGCCTCCTTCATACAAAGATATCTGTTCAAATAGGTTTCAAATCTGTTCCTTGCTTTCAGCTGAAAAGCTCTTTTTTTATTTAATTTCTGATTGTCCAAGCACAACGAACTCGAGTTCTTTTCGGGCCGTCTCATGCCTTATTTTTACTATAAAATGGCTCTTAGTGTAGCAGTTTTCAGCTTGTTGCACCTTTCTGTTTTTACGTTCTTCACGACGCTGAAAAATCTCTCAACAACAGCGTTAGAAAAGGACAAACTGAGTAAATACCTAACCACCGATAGAACATTCCCAAACCGAGGTGCCCTAGCTGGCGTTCTAACCGCCACCACACTCGTCAAAAAGTCAATAATTTCACCTTTGTCGGTCATGGTTACCTGCATCACCCTCCATTCCTCAACAATTTGCCTGGTGTTCCAACCGGGCATCTTGTATATTTTCAGCAAGCACATCAAGAGTTGAGTGACTGACGAGTCAATGGTATTTTCCCAATCTACGAGTTTGGCTAGCAAAAACATTTCTGATTCAAAAAGAAATCGCCTTTTTATCTGAAGTATGGCTTCAACATAGAACTTCCTAGCTGCTCTGTATATCAGTAGTACCGACGACTGTGAAGCTCATGTAAGATCGTTCGATTGCAAAGTTTTGAGACTTTCATGAGCTACAACACCAAGGTATGTTTTGCACAGGGGTATTTACTCGTCTTCTAGCAGAGGATTCAATTCAAGGGTGAACGTTCCCGCCCTGCGGACTTAACTGGGTTTCATAAAGTTCCTCGCCAGTGTTTTGAGAAGAGTCTCAACCTCTGTTTTGACCTTGTGGAAAAGTGGTTTTTCACTCTGAAAAAGTAAGTTGAAGCTGCAAAAGAGTTCAAGCACATAACTTGGAAATTCCATTTGGATCCGGAGTAAGGGGTTTTTCAAAGCTTTCAGGGCACGGTCATTAATATGCGTTGGGTCTTCTAGAGATACTAGCTGAAAATACAACGCTAGAGCATTCCACTGTTCCAAGACCCTATCTACACACATCTTTAGGGATACCATCTGGTTTGGCCAGGTGCTAAGATACTCCGCATGTCTATCTGCGTAAATGTTTGAACCTGCTCCAGGTCCGACCGATGTTTTGGCACTATCACTGAAATGAATGTAAATGGTTCTGCAAAGATCCTCTGGCTGCTTGGGTAGCTGCTTGTAAGCGTAAGAGGCTACAAGATGAATGATGTGGCTACTACACGTTACACAGGTGACCCATGGATACTGAGCTGTAATCCTGCTAAAAACAGAGTTGTCAGAGCCGAGCATAGCATTGCAGGTGTCAGCACAAAAAATCTATCCAGTTCTCTAGTGGTATTTGTCTTTTGGCCAGAGTCCACCATTAAACCAAAAAGCGTCTCAGATCTTCCATCAGAACACTCTATGAGATCTAAGAGATCAACCTGCATATCAAGACTTTCCCCACACCACACAACTGCCACGACAAGCTGTTTCTGTATACCAACATCCGTGTTTTCATCCATCATCAGTAAAAAGGGGGTTTTCTTCAAATTGTCGATAAGCTGCTCATTGCAATAAGGACCGAGTCCTTGGCGAATCACGTTGGTGACTTTTTGTTTTCCAAGTGACACCTTTCCAAGGACAGACTTGGGAGGATGGCTTCTGATCATTGGCACAAGTCTACCCAGAACACTTAAGCGCAAGTCATTTTCAACAATAAATGCAGCTTTATTGGCCTCTGCGGTCTCCAATTCGTGCTTGTTTACATACAGCATTTGATTGAGTGGTATTGTGCCACGTAGCTTCTGACACTTTTTTTGTGGTAGTCGGACCCCACATGTTTTCTCAGCTCCGACTTGTCATATGTTAGAGATTCCTTGCAATACAAGCAATAGGCTTTTTCATCTGAAAAAGGATCTTTCTTCAGCCAAATCGTAAATTCAGGGACATGCAGCCTAGCAGGTCTGAATTTTTGTTTCTTTTGGAGTCTGTTTTCAACTTTTCCAGATCTAGGTCCACTTTTTCTAGTTTTTGGTCTTGCTCTTTTCTCTTCATGGCTTAAATAACCAGGGTTCTCCTCATGATCATCTGACAAAGTCTTTCTGACATCAGAATAAGACGCCAAACTTTCCATCTAAAAAACTAAAACAAAAATGTTTGTTATTAAAAAGTGGACTCACACAGATAGAACAAAGAAGGCTTAGCGCACTGTTTCCACTTCTACTTATTTTAGTAGTAGAATACTTATTTTTGGACTATTCTACTTCCAAATATTTAATCTACTTATCCACTTACTTTCTACTTATTTTTGGAGGCATCTACTTACTTTCTACTTATTTGTTTCTACTTCTAAATGTATATTATTTTTTCTACTTCTTATTTAGATCTACTTCCTAATGTCAATCCAGATACTTATATTTCTACTGGCACTCTTTGGATCTGGCCAGAGAAATGAACACTACACCACTGTTAATCCTATAAATGAAGCCTTCTAGCACCCAAATTGCTGCAGATTTTCCAGTCAGGGACAAGAGTTTACCCAACATTTGCAAACTAGTTTTACATTTTTTCCTCATAAGCATAAGTTTCTGTCAACTATAATCACAAGCATCCTCTGAGGATCTTTTTACCGATGTAGTAAATTACTCCTCTGAGCCATTGCCAGATAATCATCTCCATGTGTTTATAGAGTCACAATGCCAACAGAAACAAGACAATAATTTTCTTGTATTACAGGGGAGCTAGCCGAAGTTCAATGTGCAGTTCTCAGAATGTTTTCCTAGAACCATCAATCAAGAAACCGTCCCAGTTTACCTAGACAAAATAATATTTTCTAGGCCAAACAGTTTCACTGAAGCTGTGTAGTCTGATGAACATCGACGTTGGCAAATATTTCGGCCTTGTCATACAGGAAGGGGACTATTACCATGTGTGCCGAGATACACCGGAATAGCCTTAAATCTACACAGATATTTGATTGAAAATGCTCAGAAAAACAGGCCGTGGTTCATGCCTTTGTCTTATTTTTGCTAATAAGATTGATTGGTAAGACATCTTTGCGTAGGAGAAAAAATTTGGTCAAACAACACAACATTTTGCCACTGGTTTGGCCCAGGCAGAGAACCAGAACAAAACTGACCACAACAACTTTAAACTTTTGTCAGCTATCGACCAGAAACTAGGCATTCCCAGTAACTGGTTCATAATGTTAATTTATTTCCGTCCAAATTTTTCTTCAAATAAAGTAGTCATTCTATTTTTACTGATTTTCACTATATGGACTCTGGGGGATCTTTTGGGACCTTTTTTAGTCACTGCTTTCTATTTCTTGACAAAAATATTAATGGTCAAATCCTCAGAGCCTTACAGAGAGAAAAAAAAGTCCCGGTAACAGTCCTCTTCCTGTATACGCATACACCCACCAGTTTGGACTGCCAGCAAACCAGTCTGGGGCCTTACTGTATTGAGGCCATCACCCAGTATAGCACACTTCACTGAATTAGAGGATATACCACTAGTTAGGGTTGCAGCAAAGACAAATCGTTTAATCCGTCCGTTTCATGCAAAAGAGTCACAAAACTCACATCCACTAAACAGAATGCATTGTATCTTATCACAACCACACACCGAACAAGTTGCAATGAGCACTGCTTGATGGGCCGGCATCTAAATAAAGCAGAATGTATTTTACAAGCCAGTCCTCAATACAGGGTCCTTAGCTAGTGGTAGCTAACAAATGCCCAGCCTTGAGCAATACCAACCCTGCTTCAACACCACTGACCACTCATCCTTCACAGAATAAGGAGAAAGCTCTTCAGCTGATGAAAAACTGGTCATCATTACAAAAAAAAAACCAAATTACTTTAGTTTCTAGTTTAGTTTGATTTGCTTACCTGTAAAAACAGTGTCAACCAGACTAACAAACAAAAAAATTAAAATTTCCAGCAAAATATTAAGAAGCTCACAACCACGCTGCCTGCTCGGAAGTTAAAATTTTCTTCGCGCTACTTCGATCTGTTTTCGTACTGGAAGTTTCACCAGACCCACAATAAAATAAGATCTTAGCAGATCAGACACGAATTGCAAAATTGAAAGAAGGGCCGCAGCCAATGGATGAAAACGGATAAAAAAATTTCACTAGAGACCGAAAATCTGATAAATTTCCTGGTAATTTGTTTTCCTGGCAAGGGGTCGGAAATAAGGTTTGCCTAGAAAAATGCAAAAAGTGGAAACACTGTTTGACAGGTCAATACAGATCTTTTTATTTCTATTCAAAATCTCATGAGCTATTCAAAAAACCCTAAATAAAACATCCTCCATAATTTGAATTATTAAAAATTCTGTCAAATCTTTAACTATAAATTGATCCCTTTTCACGAGACCAGTTAACGAGTAATAGCCGTACAAGGGGGTACTAGCTTGCTAACTTGTCTCATGCAAAAGGATCAATTTATAGTTACAACAAGTTGTTTTTATAAGTTTTCACAAGTTGTTTTTATTATTATAATAAAAAGCATTATTGGTTTTAAAGTATGTTATCGTTTGTAATAAAGATTTCATGAATTAACAAAATTTCATATATAGAATTTTTAATAATTCAAATTATGAAGGATGTTTTATTTAGGGTTTTTTTGAATAGCTCAAGAGATTTTGAATAGAAATAAATAGATCTGTATTGACCTGTCAAACAGTATTTCCACTTTTTGCATTTTTCTAGGCAAACCTTATTTCCGACCCCTTGCCAGGAAAAAAAAATTACCAGGAAATTTATCGGATTTTCGGTCTCTAGTGAAATTTTTTTATCCGTTTGCCCGGGGTACATCTTCGCCACGATTGAATTGTCCAGAGGATATTTCTATGGAGAGGGGAATTTTTCCGTGGAGGTGGAGCCAGGTATCCTGGCCTTATTTAAAAAACGATCAGAAATAAAAAAAGCAAGTTATTTCAACTGAAAGTAAGGAGCACCAGTAAAACTTAAAACAAACGGAAATTATTACGCATATTAGGGGGGTTGTCCCCTCTTCAACATCTTGCTCTTTGCGCTAAAGTTTAAATTTTGTCCCAATTCTTTAACGATTCTTTAAAACGATTCTTTAAAACGATTCCCAAACACAAGGGTAGTTTAATTAGAACAATAAGCAACTTTTTTTAAGGTGCCTAAAAACAGTAGCTTGAAGAGCGAGGTGTTGTGGGGGGGGGGCAACCACCCTCATATAATTTTTTTTTAGTTTTAAGTTTTAATGTTGCTCCTTACTTTCAGTTGAAAAAACTTGTTTTATTTTCTTTATTTAATGAAGAATAGAGACAAACAATTTTCTAAAGGCAAAAGAAGAAGTATGTCAATTAAAGTAAAAGTATTTAAAAATGAAAAAAAGTAAGTAGTTACAAAAAATACAGAAAGCAATAGCCTATTTACAAAAACTAAGATACAAACTCCCAGCATTAAGTTCTGTTGAGCAATGCCGAAGCGTTGGACCGATATTTTCTAACCATATCGACAGTTATGAACTTGGTTATCAAATAACAAAATATTTAATGCCTTTATGCTCTAAAAAGGTAACATAACGCATTATCAAAGTAGTTTGTTCAAAATAAAATATCAAAACTAAGATTAAGAAAATCAAATCAAAATTTTTAATTCTATATTTTAAATTTAATTTTGAATGCCAAAAGCCAGTATATTTGACACCTTCATACTTCATAACTGTAAAAAAACAAATCTTTTCCAAAGAGAAAACTAGATAAATACAATCATTCTTAGAAACAAAAAAAAATAAAAAATAGTAAAGACAAAAAGTGTTTCCGTTCAGAGAGAAAATACAGAAATTCTTAGCATTCTGTTCAGAAGAAACATTTATGATTTTAGTGGCATCATATATCAGCTCATGGGTACTCTTGCAATGCAAGCAAAAGTTGAAGGTATATTTTTACCGAAATTAACCCTTATTAAGATGTTTTCCTTGTGTTTACTATAATTATATGAGCTTTATTTTGTTGTAATAACTGCACTAATTACTAATAAACAAATACATATTTGAGATCACCATAAAAAACTGATTCTATGACTGAATTATATCAATAGTTAGGCTCTTATACTTTCGTTATTGACAAGGATCGTTATTTACTTACCATTCATTATTATGAAGAATTTGTTTTTTGTTGTTTTTTGTTCCAACCAAATCATAAAGAAAAAATTTTTGTTGAAAACTGGTTAGGGGTTACTCAGTCACAAATTAGAACTTATATTTTCCTTATTATGGGTCAAAATCTATTGGTAGGCAGCCAACAATGGGGCAACAAAATTGTTTCCATAGTTTTTACCTATTCTGCTTTTTTTCCTTTGGTTTTTCCTAATGGACAAACTGCTTACTCTTCATGAGGCTTCAGATAAATGTTGAGAGAGGAAGGGGGAGTTGGAATGAATTAAAATGTTTCTCTATACAGCAGATATGTCACACTCCCATGTCTACCAGCACAGAGGTGAAAAAGGCAAGGTCATCCTCAGCCCCACCATGAAGTTTCTGTGGGGTGCAAATATTGCTAGGAACTTAGTTTTCAGCAATTTTCAATGGTAATATTTTGTATTTCATTTATATAAAGTACTTCAATGTATTTAAAAAAAATATTATGTAATATATTTATTAATAAGAAAATCCTATTGTAGAGGTTGTGATGGCTTCAGTTATGTAGAAGATGAAAAGTCTGACAGAATTTTTTTAACCAACCAAAATTCTTTAGTAATAACATTAATAAGGACTTTTCACGGAAATAAGTATTCATCACTAGTTTTTTTAGTATATTCAAATTTCATCCTAAATTGAAATTGCAAATTTAAACGTAAAACAGTACTAATAAACGTAAAATTATTGATTTACACATTTTAAAAGCAATTGACCAGGGATATAAGGGACCCGTACCTCAAATTATATCTTAGTTTTGCCTGGGTATGATTTGGAAAACAATCAGAAATTAGATAAAAAAAAAGCTTTTCAACTGAAAGCAAGGAACAGATTTGAAACCAATTTGGACAGATTATTCTTTGTATGAAGGAGGCTCTCTCTTCCTTAGCTCCTTATTCTTTACTGTAAAGTTCGGCTTTTCTCCAAATTTTTTAACAAAATTTGCAATTGGGAAAAAAATATATTTCAAAGCACTAAAATTTTTTTTTTAATGAGCAAGGTTTCAAAAAGGGGGTAGTCCCCCTTATATACAGAGTGATTTATATTTGTTTTAAGTTTTAAACTTGATCCTTACTTGAGTTGATAAACCTTTTCTATTTGTTAAATTACATTTCATGAAACTGTGCAACCTGGCTCAAAAGTAACCAAAACTCTAAAAAACAGAATTTGATATCACTAGTAAGATCAAAAGAATTGGCTTATAATGCTGATTTTAAATATATTAGTTTCATTAAGTTTAGTCTTACCCATCAAAAGCTACGAGCCTGAGAAAATTTGTTGGATTTTCGGAAAAAGGCGGAAAGACCCCCTTGAAGTCATATAATTTTAATGAAAATAACGCCATCAGATTGAACATATCAAAGAATCCTACTGTATATATTTCAAGCTCATATCTACAAAAATATTGAATTTTGTAATTTTTACCAGTAGATAAATCACGGATGCGTGTTTGTTCGTTGTTTTTCTCCCAGGGGTGATCGTATTGACCCAACAGGCCTAGAAGGTCGGGATAGGGTTCATTTTCATTGAAATGAAAAGTTCTTGTGTCCTTTTTAAGTGACCAAAAATATTGGAAAGCAACTACATCCCCTCTTACGCCACTTTTTTTCCAAAATCGTCCGATCAAAATTTTGAGATAGCTTTTTTCTTCAGCATAGTTGAAAGGCCCAATAACTATTTCCTTATATATAAAATGACCCCCTACAGCCCCTGGGGAAAAGTTTTTAAGTTATAAAAATCGCTCTTTGTTTGATTTGTTATTGGGAAGTATGCATACATTTTTCGGGTGAGGAGGACGAATTTTCTGCTGGGAGAATTTTCAATAGTTTCCAGGGGGTGAAATTTTAAGAAGAAATTTTACCCTGGATGAATTTGCAAGAATTCATATACGAATTTTTTTATATGTCATGCTTTCTCTTTGCCAATTTAATTTTACGCCTGGAGATGTTAAGAGTAATTGCCCGGGGTAAATCTTCGGCAGGATTGAATTGTCCAGAGGATATTCCTTTGGGGAGGAGAATCTTTCCGTGGAGGCGGAGCCAGGTATCCTTGCCTTATTTAAAAAAAGATCAAAAATTAAAAACAAGTTTTTTCAAGTGAAAGTAAGGAGCAACATTAAAATTTAAAACAAATAGAAATTACTACGCATATGAGGGGGGTCACCTCCTCTTCAACATTTCGCTCTTTGCGCTAAAGTTTAAATGCAGTCCCAATTCTTTAGAAACGATTCCCAAACACAAGGGTCGTTTAATTAGAACAATAAGCAACTTTTTTTTAGGTGCCAAAAAACATTAGCTTGAAGAGTGACGTGTTTAGGCGGGGGGGGGGGGCAACCGCCCTTATATATGTAATATTTTCTTTTCGTTTTAAGTTTTAATGTTGCGCCTAACTTTCAGTTGAAAAAACTTGTTTTATTTTTTTTTATTTAATGCAGATTAGAGACAAACAATTTTCTAAAGGCAATAGAAGGAGTATGTCAATTAAAGTAAAAGTATTTAAAAATGAAAAAAGTAAGTAGTTACAACAAAAAATACAGAAAGCAATAGCCTAAAGCTATTGCAATTTAGCATGCCAAAAGCCAGTATATTTGACACCTTTATACTTCATAACTCTAAAAATTAAATCTTGACTCGTCTAGATCCTGTATTGGCATAATTATTTTTTTAATCTTTTGTTTTAAGTCTTGGGATGGCAAATCAGCAATTTGAGTTTAACTAAGAAGTTCTGACGTGAACCTAATTCGCGAATTTTTTTAATATAATTCGTGAATTGTCTTTTTTTTAGATAAATCGATAAGAATAGGATGGCAGTCACAGAGCAAGGAGAAAAATATATCAGAGTAATTCGAAATGTCTGAAAATTTTATGAAACCATTGACAGTCTATTTTGAATTAGAACGAACCGTCCAGAAGGACGATATTTATGCCCCTGACTTATTTATGCCTTAATTTTTCTTGAAAACGACAAGATATAATTTATTTTTTTTGAAATTTGGCAACCTGATATTTTCTTGCCTGAAAAACAGATCAGGATAGGTCGTGAGTTTAAAAAATTTTCTTAGAGCCATAACAATGGAAATAAATTTATATGAGTGACATCATATTTATGAGCATATTTCAACATAAAAAATTACATCATTTTCCTCCAAGAGGAGGTAGTACCGTTTTGCATTATATATGACTCCTGCAGAATTATAAAAGATGACCAATGATTCTAGACAGCTAAAGAAAAAGTTATGGAAAAAGAATTATTAACAATAACAATGCTTTGCAAACAAAAATGCTGCACAATAAAATTTGTAGTGAAACGAAAAAAGCAAAATTAATGGAATGATGGAACGTGTTATTTTGCCTTGTATGAGTCTGTCAGGAAATAATAGGAAAGAGGAATGGATTTTTAGCATCTTTCACGTGCAAAATTCTGCTAGATTACAAATAAGTCCGGGCAGCTAAAGAAACAGGCGAGGAACAAGAAACCACAAACATCACATTAAATTGCAAACGAAAATGTGACCTAAATCTAAAGAATAAAACAATAACTATACTACTGCGTAATTTAGATATAATATCAGAAATTACAATGCAATAAGAAACTTTTTAAATTAATACCTGTGGCTCCTTGCTCTGTGACTGTCATCCTATTCTTATCGAATTATCTAAAAAAAAGGCATTCGTAAACATCCCAAATGTCCAAAGTTTAAAGCAACAAATTTAAAATTCACTCTCAATTGTTAGCTTTTAAATTGTATAGAACAAATGTTGTTTAAAAAATATTTTGCAGAATGTAGCAAAATAAAAAATAGTTTTAAACCAATTAATTTCCATTAAAAAAGTAATTAGTTGGAATAAACTGTTTGCAGGTTTTCATTGAATTCAAAATAATATTTAAGGCTATCACTTATGGCAAATTTATAGTCTAAACAATATACATCTAGAATTTTCGAAATGCTGATGAAATTGAAGATTAACATCCTGATCTTCATCAATGAGCATAGATAGTGATATTGTCACAAGAGTTGTGAATTTACACAATTTTCGTGTGCAATTCACTCTTAGGGTTGCCACGGGGAGTACTAAAGTACTATTTTAATATTTTTAAATCAAAGGAGTACTTTTGGAATAATTTCTGCGAAAGTAGTACTTTATTTATACTTTTTTTTCAAAGAGGTTCTTTTTGCTAAAAGCAGTGCTTTTTTAAAATTTAATGTTCAAGAAATGAACTTGTTAATTATTTTGATCTCTTGTTATGCTAACAAATAGACGCTACATTATATTACAGGCTACAGACAGACAGCTTTTGGGTTTTTGTTCAGTCACACATTAGATAAACAATCTAATTGTCGAGCGTGTACTGGCTAGGAGATAAGTACCAGTTAATCTAAAGCCGGTTTCAGCGCTAATTTAATCGAAGGTGACTTTGAAAACCAATAGATAACAAATTTTTGGCTAAAAAGAATAGAATTAGGGACATTCGGAAGGAAAAACGTTACAAAACAATTCTTACTTCATAATAAGCAAAAATTTCCACTTAATACATTTGGCACTTAATACCTCTAAAACTCCTTTATATGCCAATATATAGCCAAAATTAAATATTTTCTATGCATTCTCTGATTTTTGAACCTGGTTAGCCGTAAATTGAATCGACACTGACAAAATCAGTAAACGGAAAAAATAAATGGGAAATATATAATTTGGGCTATATACCTGAATATTGGGGGGGGGGGGGGATAGAATATAGTGCTTTTTTGGGTTCCAGTTTCCCGTCCCAATTTTCAAGAAAATGGTTAGTCTGAAAGCGGTATTATTACAACACTAATGGAGGCTGAAAGTGAACATCCAGAGATGAGACGTTTTTACATATAGTTGCATCCCATTTAGGTTACTATCTTCTGTCATGTTAGAAGTCAGTTGAAGACAACTAACAATAGAGAAATAAAAAAATAACTTTGTCTTATATGATAATGTCAAAGAGTAACTAAGAAGTTCTCCTTAAGTGGTGTTCAGCAAGGGCAACACACGGCAAATTATTTGCGAGGTAGTACTTTTTGGAGACTCTGATTAGTACTAATAATTTCGTTGGAATAGCAACCCTGGTTGGCATCACTGACTGGGACATATGCATTGACCAAAAAGTTGAAAATCCTAGAACGTTATGGACATCTATTTAACTGCATATTACACTGATCTGACTATATTCCGATTAATTTAATCGAGGCGAGGATTAGATACATCATTTCAGAGCTCTAAATTTATAGAAGTTGGACTTACGACCACACCTCAATATTAGAGCTCTTTTAAAATTATAGAAAACGGAATGTCTTTATGTCTTAAATTGAAATGTCTTTATATTTATTCATTTCTTTTCAAAATCCGTTTAGCTATTCAAAAAACCCTAGATAAAACATCATTTGAGCTTTTAGCATTAGATATACTACAGATGAAATTTTGTTAATTCTTAAAATCTTTATTACAAGCGATAACATACTTGAAAACCAATAATACTCTTTAAATTAATAGTAAAAACAATTTGTCAAATCTTTAACTATAAATTGATCCTTTTTCACGGGACTAGTTAACAAGTAATAGCCGTACCAGGGGCTACTAACTTGCTAACTTGTCTCATGCAAAAAGATCAATTTATAGTTAAAGTTTTCACAAGTTGTTTTTATTATTATAATAAAATGTATTATTGGTTTTAAAGTATGTTATCGTTTGTAATAAAGATTTCATGAATTAACAAAATTTCATCTGTAGTATATCTAATGCTTGAAGCTCAAATGATGTTTTATCTAGGGTTTTTTGAATAGCTAAAAAGATTTTGAAAAGAAATGAATAAATATAAAGACATTTCCAAACGAAAAGTTTTCAAATCTGTATTATTAAAAACAATTTTTGGAAAGCTGATAAGACTTGAAAGACGGTAATTCTGATTTCAGGCTACAGTTTAAGCAGGGTTGTCTTTCTCTAAATATCTCGGAATTCCCCCTCCCCAAAAAAAACAAACTTATATCCCATAATCACCCATTCAAGATTTAATTACGGTAAATTTATCGTAAAATACTAAATATAGTATAGAATTTTTGAACACGCTCAAAAATTTGGATGTACTGGTACGGGGTTGAAACAACTGAGACACTTGGGAGAAAGATAGGATACATATAATTTGGGCTGTATATTTCCACATTAGGGAGGAGGTTGGGGCTTAACGTTGAGAAGAACATTTCCTAAATATAGGGCATTAATAATTTTATCAAACGTATTTGGCTAAATAATATTCAAAATATTTTGTAAAACATCAATAAAACAGAGGTATCCTATATAACTACTGGTTTTAAAATCTTTGATTTAAGAGCGTCTTTTGAGTCTAGGATTTCAGGAAGAAGGTAGGCACCGAAGCCCCCACCCCTTGTACTTTTATTATTGAGTGCCTATATTATAATGTTCTATTTTGAAATAACTTGTTATAATCTTCACCACCTAACCTTTTCAAAATAATACTTACCTATATTCAGTCTATCTTTGTAATTCTTCTTTCTAGATTGTTTATCTAATGTGTAACTGAACAAAAACCCAAAAGCTGTCTGTCTGTAGCCTGTAATATAATGTAGCGTCTATTTGTTAGCATAACAAGAGATCAAAATAATGAATAAGTTCATTTCTTGAACATATAAATTTTAAAAAGGCACTACTTTTAGCAAAAAGAACCTCTTTTTAAAAAAAAAGTATAAATAAAGTACTACTTTCGCAGAAATTATTCCAAAAGTACTGCTTTGATTTAAAAATATTAAAATAGTACTTTGGTACTCCCTGTGGCAACCCTGAGAGTGAATTGCACACAAAAATTGTGTAAATTCACAACTCTTGTGACAATATCACTATCTATGCTCATTGATGAAGATCAGGATATCAATCTTCAATTTCATCAGCATTTCAAAAATTCTAGAAGTATATTGTTTAGACTATAAATTTGCCAGAAGTGATAGCCTTAATTATTATTTTGAATTCAATGAAAACCTGCAAACAGTTTATTCCAACTAATTACTTTTTAATGGAAATTAATTGGTTTAAAACTATATTTTATTTTGCTGCATTCTGCAAAATATTTTTTAAAAAAAATTTTTTTTTTTTTTTTTTATTATTATTTACAAACAGGTTACAATAAATAAATAAACAAACATCTCATTTAAAAAAACACAATCCAATGCATTACTGCATGCCGGACAAAACCCGAAAAAAAGGAAAAACACTTTAAAAAATATTTTCTATTAATATCATTTATTTCCTCGGACCCTAATATAACCCAAAAAGGGTCCAACCCACAAACAAATAAATATCTTCTCTCGCCTCCCTCTCCCCCCCACCCACCAAAAAGTGGGAACATGAGAATAATCCACGCAAACACCGCAACACAACACACAACAATCAAAAAAAGAGAGGAGAAAAAAAAAATAAATAAAAAAATGGACATAAATCACTCATCCATTCAAAACCCAAACACTCATCTCACCAACAACATTCAACCAATCATTCTCTACACACAACCACTAAAATCTTCCATATTGATAAAAAAAGCTTACTCTGAGTGACTTTCGAAATTCATCCAGATCTGTCTTATTTTTCACCTCCTCGGGAAGTTTGTTTCAGACAGCCGGGCCATAAAAATGGATAGAAAATGTAGACCTTGTTGTTACAGGGAACGGGGTTCGTATTGAATGGGCATTTCTTGTCTCATACCCATGTTTAGCTTCGGTAAATGCAATCGAGAAACATGCAGGTAGCAGGTTATTAAAACTTTTAAACATGAATAATGCCGTGTAAAACTTAACTAGGCCAAAAAGTGGCATAATCTTAATACCGTCGTATTGCCTTCGAACCGATTCAGAACCTCGCATTCCAGATAAAACACGAACAGCATTATTTTGTAGAACCCGCAGTGACAGTAAATAAGTATTACTTGTCACTGACCTAAGGTGTAAACCATATAAAATATACAGGGGAGCTAGAAAGAAATACAACAGTCTCAAAATTTTAGGCGGAAAAAAATGCTTCAATTTCAACATCATTCTAACGTTTCTGGGACTTTTTGTAAACAGTAGTTCAAAATGACACTCGTCAACTTGGACACCAAGATATTGAACATAACTATGTCTCTGGAGATATCCACTTTCTAGTTGAATACCATGGATCCAAGGATAATAATTAGTACTTCTTCCATATAGAATAAATTTACTTTTACTATTATTCAAACATAGTTTATTTACACGCATCCATCTTTCAATACAACTCATTCCTGTATTTAAAAGCAGAATTAAATCTAGTTCCGTCATAGCTGCCACAGAAAACTGTGTGTCATCAGCGAAGCTAGGCAATATCATCTTTGACCTTCTAGCTGCAGGTCCCACATGACTAAATATCCTTTTAAGACACGCATTCAAATCATTAATATAGATTAAAAACAACAAGGGTCCAAGCACAGAACCCTGTGGTACTCCACATCTCACATTCATATAATCAGAATGAACACTCCCAACCCCAACACACTGTTTCCTTCCACACTGTTTCCTTCCATTTGTTCTATACAATTTAAAAGCTAACAATTGAGAGTGAATTTTAAATTTGTTGCTTTAAACTTTGGACATTTGGAATGTTTCCGAATGCCTTTTTTTTTAGATAATTCGATAAGAATAGGATGACAGTCACAGAGCAAAGAGCCACAGGTATTAATTTAAAACGTTTCTTATTGCATTGTAATTTCTGATATTATATATAAATTACGCAGTAGTATAGTTATTTTTTTATTCTTTAGGTTTAGGTCACATTTCCGTTTGCAATTTAATGTGATGTTTGTGGTTTTTCACGGGCTAACCGCTATAGAGTAATAAATTATAGCGTGGTTTTCATTACGTATACGATATTTAAACTGTAGGTTTTTGGGGTTTTGGGGGGGGGGGGGCCAGGTACCTAGGTTAGGTTAGATTACGTATTTAATATATACTATGCTTTAAGCCAAACAATTCTTACTTCATAGTATGCAGAACAATTGTACATAACACATTAGGTATGCAGACCTACTATAATTTATTTATTATGCATTACTTATTTATGCATTACTTTTTCTTGAAAACGACAAGATATATTTTCCTTTTTTTGAAAATCGGCAACCTGGGATTTTCTTGCCCGAATAACCAATCAGATTAGGTCAAGATATTGAAAAAATGTGCTTAGAGCCATAACATTGAAAATAAATTCACATGAGTGACATCATATTTATGAGCATATTTCAACATAAAAATTACATCATTTTCCCCAAACAGGTGGTTGTACCGTTTTGCAGTATATATGGCTCATGCAGAATTAAAAAAGGTGAGAAATGATTCTGGACAGCTAAAGAAAAAGGTTTGGAAAAAGAATAAGTAACAATAACAATGCTTTGCAAACAAAAATGTTGCACAACTAAGTTTGTAGTTAAAAGACAAAGAAAGTTTAATAGAACAAAGGAACGTGTTATTTTAGCTTGTAAGAGTCTGTCAAGGAATAATAGGAAAGATGGATTGATTTTTAGCATCCTTCACGTGCAAAATTCTGCAAGATTACAAAAGTCCGGACAGCTAAAGAAACAGGTAAGGAACGAGAAACCACAAAAATGACACTAAATTACAAACGAAAGAGTGATTTAAACCTAAAGAATAAAACAATAACTATGCTATTGCGTAATTTAGATAATAATGTCAGAAATTACAATGCAATAAAGAACGTTTTAAATTATTACTTGTGGATGCTCAAAAAGAATAGAAAACTAATTTATTTGCAGAATATTTGTTTCATATCATTTTTAGCTATTTTTGAGGTAGATTCTGAAAACTTGTATTATGATCAACATTTTATAAATGATAAGTTAAGTAAATATTTTATTCAAAAAGATATTGATGCTTTATATATATATAAAAATCATATTATTTTGGGAAAATTAAGATATTTCAATTGTTATAATAGTCCTTTAAATACTCAAGTTATTAACTTAACATCTGTATCTGTATTATTCAAAACGATTTTTGGAAAGCTGATAAGCCTTGAAAGACGGTAATTCTGATTTCAGGCTATGGAAAATTTAAAGTAAAATACAAAATATATATAGAATTTTTCAATGCTGATGAAATTCAAGATTGACATTCTCATCATCGATCATTCATCATCAATCAGGATTGCGAATTTAAACAGTTGTCGCGTGCAAATTCACTCTTAATATCCTTCACCCTATCTCTTCATGGACCGAATTTGCACCTTTTTAGGAAATAATGATAGATAAAATATTAGTGAAATAAAAAATTCCAATTAGATTATTTAAGCGCAAAAGATGGAACAGATAGCCGGTATGATCTCTGTTATATCTGCCTGTGTCGTCCCACAGTCATCTTTTAGGTATTTTCAACCATTTACGAAGAAGTAAATAAAAATATAAATAAACAAGTGAAAACATAGTAATTCAAAATCAAATTTTATATAAGGTTATCAAAAGCTGTTAGGCACAACCATTCATCCGGGTAATGGAAAATTGAGTAAAAAACATTCAATAAGGTGATGAAGAACTAATCCAACGTAGTAGACCATATTTTAAAATAGGAAAAATAATATAGAAACCTCATGTTATTAAATATCTATTTAGCCATAATATCTATAATGCAACTCTTCGTTTCGGCTATTTTATTTGCAGAATATTTGTTTGATATCATTTTTAGGTATATTTGAGGTATATTCTGAAAAATTATATCTTGATCAAAATTTTATAAATGATAAGTTGAATAAATGTTTTATTCGAAAAAAAGTTAATGATACTTTATATATATATAAAAATCATATTATTTTGGGAAAATTAAGATATACCAATTGTTATAAATTGCCCTTTCAATATTAAATTTTTTAACTTGACATCTGTATTATTCAAAACAATTTTTGGAAAGCTGATAAGCCTTGAAAGAAGGTAATTCTGATTTTAGGCTACAACTTAAGCAGGGTTTCTCTTTCTCTAAATATCTAGGAATTACCCCCCCCCCCCCAAAAAAAAATTATATCCCATAATCACCCATTCAAGATTTAATTACGGTAAATTTATCGTAAAATACAAAATATATATAGAATTTTGGAAAAGCTGATGAAATTGAAGATTGACATTCTGATCTTAATCAATCAGCATAGACAGTGATTTTGTCACAAGGATTGCAAATTTAAACAGTTGTCGCGTGCAAATTCACTCTTAATATCCTTCACCCTATCCCTTCTTGGATCTAATTTGCACCAATTAAGAAAATAATGATAGATAAAATATTAGTGAAGTAAAAAAATTCCAATTAAATTACTTAAGCGCAAAAGATGGATTAGATTGCCGGTATGATCTTTGTTATATCTGCCTGTGCCGTTCTCCAGTCATCTTTCTAGTATTTTCTACCATTTACAAAGAAGTAGATCAAAGTATAAATAAACAAGTGAAGACGTAGTAATTCAACATCAAATTTTATAGAAGGCCGTCAAAAGCTGTTGGGCACCATTCTTCTGGAAAATGGAAAAGTGAGTAAACAACACGGAGTAAGGTGACGGAGAAATAGCTACCAAAAAAACCTTTTCAAAGTCTACTCTCACACTGTTAAAATTCGTCAAAGATTTTGGCCATTTAAAAGCGATTTTGGCCATTTTTTTAACTCTGCCATTTTTTCTAACTAATCGTGTTAGTTTGTTATGAAAACATTCTATGGCTTCTAGGCATTTCTATTTCAGCGGAAAACTGCACCTCAAACTGTGTGGAACATGCATTTTCTTGCATGAAACACCAAAATATAATAAAATGTCAAGTTTCGGAGTGTTCCACCACTCACAAGCAAGTGCCATTGGTATTTGTGAATCCGCATGGTCAATTTAGGGGGTGGAGGGTAGGCTAATTCTCATAGCAGCCCCATTCCGTCGTGATATGATTCACATTTTCAACACCTGGCGTCCTGATTATTATATAATCTACCAAGCATACAACTACCCCAAATCAGTATCAATAAATAAATGAAACCCAAAACGAACAAAAATTAAAATAAATTTTAGAGTCAAACTCAAAACGAGCATAAATTAATATGAGTAGAGTTCAAAACCCCTATGCTTTCTAAAAGCCAGAATATAATTTGTACTTTACTGAAAAAAAATTAAAATGAGTTTACTGAAAAAAATGCGTAATGTCAATTTAATATACATATGCTGATATTTTTTCCCTAAAATCTTAATTAATTTTTGATTTCTTAAAGTTACAAAAGTGAAAACATTTCAAAGAATTGTTTTCAGTAAAGTGCCAATGACGCAGTAGGTTTTAGGCTTCTGAAGTGAGGCCATACCCAAACTTTTGTTTGTATTTATTTTTATTCGATTCAAACTTAATTTGCATATTCTTTTTAAGTTTCACTCGTTTTAAGATTTATTTATTCATTTACATTAATATATATTGTATGTTTGTTTGCATTGATTGTTTATTTAATTTCTGTTCGTTTTAAGTTTCATTTATACTTTAATAGCAAAACATTTGCTTTCGTTTTAAGCTTGATTTTCATATTCAATCTCAGCACTACTCACTTTAAGATCTATTTATTCATTTATATTATTACTTGTTGTATGTTTTTTGCTATGATTGTTTATTTAATTTCTGTTCGTTTTGGGTTTCATTTATTCTTTAATAGTTATTTCTGGTCGTTTTGAGTTTGAATTTTCACAGGTATTCGTATCAACTGAGCTTAAGTTTAAAATGGCCTTTACTCTTCTTTGAAAAACTTATTTTTCGGAAAGTTTTTTTTAATTAATTTTTGTTCGTTTTTGATTTCAAAAAGTTTCAAGTTTTTATGGCATGGCGGGGGGGGGGGGTACTTACTGTCCGATTATTCTTGACTTTAAAAAACAGATCTAGAACTTTCAATTTAAATCGAATGAGGCTTTTTTCAGTCTATACGATTACCTCTTTGATAAAAACCTTATATATGAACAATAGACAGCTTGCATAACAGCGTACATAAATCTATCCTCCAATTCACGCTGCAATTGGGAGGAGGGGGTCAGATTTAATGCCAAGGGGTGGGCGGACGGGGCTGGCTGTACCCAAAAGCCTCGTTGATGGCCCTGTTTATACTAATCTTAGTGCACAACAAAAAAACAATAGAATATCAAAACCTTATTGCCCTTATGACCTTTAGTTTTTTATTGTCTAAAACTTAGTAACATAAGAAAATTAATCTAAAAAACTAAAATAACTTTACACAAGAGATAACCATTCACAAGCAGTATATTTTTATGATTTTCGGAGAAATCAGGAAATATGAATATTCAATAATAGTAAAAAAAAAATATGACAGTGAAAAGGGTATGAAAGAATTGATGCATATGCCAGAGGCTGCAATTTAGGTAAATTTAAGGCAAAAAATGGATTACTTCAGATCTTAGGATTACATTAACCAAAGTATGTTAGAAATTTTGGTACAAAATACAAACTGTTTCACATATTAATGATGGCCATTAGGTGGTTCAACCACTCTGAGTTTGAAAGTGACTATTTCTTCATTTACTGAAAAACATTTCAGGGACAATGGCATAGCTGTAACACGTACATCGTTGGAAGTCAAAACGATGTGGGTGCTTCATAGATTCATAGATTATCATTCTCTTACTTAAGTGTTCACAAACTTCTACAAAATTAGTTCACCTTTTTTTTATTATAATAATTGGTAGAAAAGAATTCATAGACAAGTGAGAATTGTATTAAGGATTGGTTGTTAGACCACGGTCGTCTTCAGGGAGTAGGGGCTATGTACTTCTAATGAATAGTGTTTTCACTACAAACGAGTATGGCTACTGCCCGCTCCCCTAACGGTAAAAGAATCATTCTCTTACTTAAATTAAATAAACAATCAATGCGAACAAACATACAATATATATTATTGTAAATGAACAAATAAATCTTAAAACGAGTGAAACTTAAATTGAATATGCAAATCAAGTTTGAATCGAATTAAAATAACTACAAACAAGAGTTTGGGTATCGTCTCACTGCAGAAGCCTAAAACCTACTTCCCCGTTGGCGCTTTACAGTTTTTACGACACCGCCTTCTATAAAAACCTTATATGCCCCCAGGGCATAACTTAAAAGCCTTGCCCTGAAGGTTTGGGGGGAGTGTCCTCCTAAAAAAAATATTATCTATCTGGAAATCACCTATGCTGAACAAAATGGCTATTTCAAAATTTTGATTGGATATGTTTGGGGAAATGATGGGCGTCGGGGGGGGGGGGCTAGTTGCACTCCAATCACTTTCGACTATTAGAAAGGGCGCTATTCCTTTAATTTCCAATCGAATGAGCCTTTTTTGAAGTTTCTACAACAACGCCTTCTATAAAAACCTTATATGCCCCCAGGGCATAACTTAAAACCCTTGCCCGGAGGGTTGTGGGGGAGCGTCCTCCTCAAAACATATTTTCTATCTGGAAATCAACTACGCTGAACAAAATGGCTGTCTCAAAATTTTGATTGGATGTGTTTGGGAAAATGATGGGCGTCGGGGGGGGGGGGGGTGGTAGTTGCACTCCAATCACTTTCAACTATTAAAAAGGGCACTAGCCCTTTTAATTTCCAATCGAATGAGCCTGTTTTGAAGTTTCTACGAGAACGCCTTCTATAAAAACCTTATATGTCCCCAGGGCATAACTTAAAACCCTTGCCCTGAGGGTTGTGGGAGAGTGTCCTCCTCAAAAATATATTTTCTATCTGGAAATCAACTACGCTGAACAAAATGGCTATCTCAAAATTTTGATTGAAATGTTTTTGGGGTAATGATGGGCGTGGGGGGGGGGCTAGTTGCCCTCAAATCTTTTTCGACTATTAAAAAGGGCACTATCCCTTTAATTTCCAATCGAATGAGCCTGTTTTGAAGTTTCTACGACAACGTCTTCTATAAAAACCTTATATGCCCCCAGAGTAAAACTTAAAACCCTTGCTCTGAGGGTTGTGGGGGAGTGTCCTCCTCAAAAATATATTTTCTATCTGGAAATCAACTAAGCTGAACGAAATGGCTATCTCAAAATTTTGATTGGATGTGTTGGGGGAAATGATGGGCGTGGAGGGGGGGGAGATGAGCTAGTTACACTCCAATCACTTTCAACTATTAAAAAGGGCACTAGCTCTTTAATTTCCAATCGAATGAGCCTGTTTTGAAGTTTCTACGACAACGCCTTCTATAAAAACCTTATATGTCCCCAGGGCATAACTTAAAACCATTGCCCTGAGGGTTGTGGAGGAGTATCCTCCTCAAAAATAATTTCCTATTTGGAAATCAACTACGAAAAACAAAATCGCTATCTCAGAATTTTGACTGGATGTGTTTGGGGGAATGATGGGCGTGGGGGGGGGGTTAGTTGCCCTCCAATCATTTTCGACTATTAAAAACGGCACTAGAACTCTCGATTTCCAATCGAATGAACCTGTTTTGAAGTTTCTACGACAGTGCCTTCTATAAAAACCTTATAGCCCCCAAGGCATAACTTAAAACCCTTGCCCTGAGGGTTGTGGGGGAGTGTCCTCCTCAAAAATATATTTTCTATCTGTAAATCAACTACGCTGAACAAAATGGCTATCTCAAAATTTTGATTGGCTGTGTTTGGGGGAATGATGGGTGCGGGGGGGGGGCTAGTTACCCTCCAATCACTTTCGACTACTAAAAAGGGCACTAGCTTTTTGAATTTCCAATCAAATGAGCCTTTTTTGAAGTTTCTACGACAACGCCTTCTATAAAAACCTTATATGCCCCTAGGGTATAACTTAAAACACTTGCCTTGAGGGCTGTGGGGGAATGTCATCCTCAAAAACATATTTTCTATTTGGAAATCAACTACGCTGAACAAAATGGCTATCAGAAAATTTTGATTGGATGTATTTGGGGAAATGATGGGCGTGGGGGGAGGGGGTTAGTTACACTCTAATCACTTTCGATTATTAAAAAGGGCACTAGCCCTTTAATTTCCAATCGAATGAGCCTGTGTTGAAGTTTCTATAACAAAACCTTCAATAAAAACCTTCCATGCCCCTAGGGCATAACTTAAAACCCTTGCCTTGAGGGGTGTGGGGGAGTTTCCTCCTCAAAAACATATTTTCTATCTGGAAAGCAACTCCGCTGAACAAAATGGCTATATTTTGATTGGATGTGTTTGGGGGAATTGTGGGCGGGGGGGGGGGATGCTAGTTACCCTCCAATCATTTTCGACTATTAAAAAGGGCACTAGAACTCTGGATTTCCAATCGAATGAGCCCCCTTTGAAGTTTCTACGACGACCCCTTCCATATGAAGTGCCTCTGGGAAAAAAATAATAATAAATAATAAAACATTGGAGCCGTAAGGCCTTTACTATAGGCAACGCTACAGCGTTGCCTCTGAAAACCAGGCTTTCCAATAGGTTTAAGTGATGAAAATTGGTTGTAATGGATTGTAACGCTCTATTGAACTCGAAAATGGCATTCCTACTATTCAACAGGAGGTATTTGTTCCCTGATTTTTTTTAGTATAGATAATAATCCTTTTTTACACTAGGAGATAGCGTCATCAGAAACTTTCCCATGCTTTTTGGCTGAGCTGTTCGGATTCATTCAAGATCATTTATTATTTTGTATGACGTCATAAATACCAAAAAGATCTTTCCAAGGCTTTCCCCAGTCTTTATACTTTTGCTTCAGTTGCGATTTTAGATAATTTAGTAACAACCAGGAATGCTCCAAAGCCTATATACTCTGACTCATCTAGATCCCATATTGGCATAATCATCGTTTTATTCTTTTGTTTTAAGTCTTGGGATGACAAATCAGCAATTTCAGTTTAATATGGAAGTTCTGTCGTGAATCTTATTCACTATTCCTGTTTATCTTTTACAGATCCTGCACAAGCTACACACTAGCATAACTGTCATGTTAATTTTTGTAGTTTTAAATCACATTCTTGTTTGCAATTTAATGGGATCTACACTATTTCTTGTTCCTTAACTTTTTCATTAACTTTTCGAAGTTATTTGTAATCTTGTTAATTTTGCACGTATCAGATGTTGAAAATCAGTACCTCTTTCCTGTTTATCCTTAACAGACGTGTTAGTTTAGCTTCATAGACACGCTGGAGTAAAACCTTCCTTCACTCGATGCAATTTTGCTTTGTCTTCTAACCGCAAATTTGTCCTAAAACATTTTCGTTTGCAATTCTAAGTGATTTGTACTTGTTCTTTGCCTTTTTCTTTAGCTCTTCATAGTCATTTGGCATTTTTTGTAACAATTTTTGCGCCATATTTTTAAAAAAACGACCACTCTTGTGGGAACAATGATTTAGTTTGTGCTCTTTAAATCTGCTCATAAATATGATGTCACTGATATATTTTTTTTTCAAAAACTATTTTTATTATATTTTGGCCTTAGTTGTGTTGTTATGTAATTAAGTAACTGTTGTGAAGTGTATTTTATGGTATTTGGGTGTTGTAGTCGTAGATGTCCTTATTCTCCCATTATAGGGGAGATAAACTATGGCCCTAAGGTAATTGAACTTTGGTAGCGTGCCTTAGGCTATGACCGGACTAATGAGGTGTACCAACTGGGTATGTTCGAGGGGCTAAAGGTAGATTGTATAGAGGTTGTCCATAACACAATAATTTTATTCAGTTAACATATGATAATAAGGTATTTATTTTCTACTGGGAGTGGCTGTCCCAAGTAGACCAAAAGTGTCAGGAAACTACAATAATATATAATAAGATACTTAGAAACTTACAATGATAAGACAAGATTCCAAGGTATATCTAAAAACAACGGACCAGAGGTCAGTCCGTCATAAAGTTAGTATCAGTCTAAATCTGCCCCTTCCCATAAAATGTATCTTTTATACATTTTTATCAACCACACCTTCCTTTAACCAACCGACGCAATAGCTAGGAAGTGGTAATTTCTCAATTTCCCGTTAAGCAGAAACTTGGCAGGATAAATTGACTAAATTAGAAGCTTTACCACAGTACTCCCCATTTAAAGAAGAATTGTCCAATTCTCAATATTTTACTTTTAAAACAACTTAATTTTGTTTACAGCTATTATGCTGCCATCTTTGGGTCATTATGTGCATCTACCCTCAATGGGTTTCCTTAGGGTCATGTTTATGGTCCAATATAGGCCATGTTCTTTTTTTGTCGAAGGATTCCAATTTAAAATTCATCCTTGTATCTAGTTTTCTCTGTCTCTAGGACTGAAAAATACTCTTTTACCCTTCTTCATATGCATCTTCTGTTTTAACTTGACCCCAAGCGGCTTTAGCATTATATTAGTGGTTCTGCCTAAATTAGATTTCAAGTTATATTAGAAAATTATATGAATTATTTGAGTCTAAATTTAATTCCCATTAATAATTTAATTTATCTGTGTGATGTGGTTGATATACCGTTTATTTTTCGTTTTAGGAATGCCTTGGATAAATTACACATAACATTTTTGATTTTTAAATTTTCACATTTTTTTCCAGCACAAAGCATTTTCACATATTTCAATAACATAAGCCATTTGGGCTATGTAGCACATTATCTAGGCCTAAATTAAGTTCTGATTTATCTCACTTTCTGATGAACTTGTAGTAAAGTATGTATTACTGCTATAGTTTGCAAAATATCAGTTGATCAAGTATAGTTTGGTTTCTGATGGTATGAGATGATAGTACAGAATACATTTGAAGTGGTTTCAAAATTTTTTACTTCCCAAAAATTTGTCAAAATATAATTGAAAAAAAATGGATTCGAAAGGATATTACGAAAAATTTGATTTCCAAAAAAAAATAACAAAGGCTGTATCTAAAATAAATATTCACATTAGAATAAATATAAAGCATAATTTGTTACCTATATATAGTAAAAAGAAACACTCAAAATTTGATCAGACTAGACTTGAGGATAATTCGTCATTGAGTAATTGTAAGAAAGGACCAGAATTATCAATATTAGCTATCCCATAAGGATGCCTTGTCTTATCTGTTTGTCCTAATGTGGGCTTATATTGTATGTAAACAAGCATAACAGTTTTCATACACTGGCTCGTTTTACATCTACATGGCTCTAAAGAAGCCATGGTTTAAAATTCAAATTTGAACTTTCTTCTGACTCATTTCGCGCAACTAATTCAGAATTTGAACTTTTTCTAACACCATTATTCAGACGAAGGTCATCTGTGTAGGTAAAGGAGACCCTTTTAAGACCTATCCCCATGCCTCCATTTTCTGTGATTAACGGTTTCTTTCACCGAACTTCTCGTCTTGTGCAGAGTTCCCATCAGAGCTTGGTAACAACTCTTTTTTTTTTGCTTCCTTCGGCGACTTTTGCTAAGCCTTTACATTTGTTTTCTTACTTATAATGTAACTTTTCTCATTTTATTTCATCCCTGTCTTCATGCACTTCAATTAAATATTTATCTATCTTTATCTTCCTTGTGGTTGTTATACTCTACAGCTAACATAGTATTCGGGTTAGCTTTAACAAAGGTATAATGCGTATTATGTCGTAAAATGCCATATTTTCGAAGCGTATCTACTCCTAAAAACACTCGCAAATGGCAGCTTCTAACCAATGATTGTTCGGACCACAATTTATGTGCTTCCTTTGCTAAATTGTAACAGTGTTATCCTTGAACAATAAGTCTATAGCCTCTACCTGTAGTAAGGCTGACTTAGGACCCTATTTGCTACTATTATGTCTAAAATTCTTCTATTTCTACCAGCGTTTCATCAGTCCAGCTAGATTTTTTTTTATTTACGTATTATTTTTTTATTTTGTTATTTCAATTCGCGGTACAAATACTTTATTATTTAGGTATATACGGCACTACTACACTGTATTTATTACTAACACTAAAAAACTACTAATTATACACTTGCTTCTACTTGCTAAAAACTAAATACTGTATATTTTTTTTTCTATTTTACAATCCTTGATTGAGCCTTTTTTCCATTTTATCTATTGTACCCAAATCTTTGAGGGGATACAAATCTATTTCTAATAGCCAAAGTTCAAGCAAAGCTGCTCGAAGTTTTGCTAATTCGAGCGCCGCTAAAAGCGAAGTACATTTACTTTCCCCTTCTAATACGGTCATTTCGATTTTTTTTATTTTTTATTTTGCAACCTTATTTAGTCTCCTCGACCCAGTTTTTCCAACGGCCACCAGTTGTTATGATGTGTATTTTATGGTATTTGGGTGTTGTAGTCGTAGATGCCTTTATTCTCCCTTTATAAGGGAGATAAACTATGGCCCTAAGGTAATTAAACTTTGGTAGCGTGCCTTAGGCTACGACCGGACTAATGAGGTGTACCAACTGGGTATGTTCGAGGGGCTAAAGGTAGATTGTATAGAGGTTGTCCATAACACAATACTTTTATTCAGTTAACATATGATAGTAAGATATTTATTTTCTACTGGGACTGGCTGTCCCAAGTAGACCACAAGTTTCAGGAAACTACAATAATATATAATAAGATACTTAGACACTTACAATGATAAGACAAGATTCAAGGTATTTCTAAAATAAGCGGACAAAAGGTCAGACTCTCATAAAGTTAATATCAGTCTAAATCTGCCCCATCCCACAAAATATATCTTTTATATATTTTTTTCAACGACACCTTCCTTTAACCAACCGATACAATAGCTAGGAAGTGGTAATTTCTCAGTTTCCCGTTAAGCAGAAATTTGGCAGGATATGTTCCTTATCTTATTAAAAAGTGGTATTTCTAAACTTTGTATTTGCGTCTTAATATATTTTTACTAAATTCCAAATTGACTAAACTAGAAGCTTTCCACATATCAACTGGAAATGTACCCAAACCTTTATCCTCTGACATTTTTAAATCCTGCATTGGCATAATCATCCTTTTATTTTTTTTTTGTTTCAAGTCATGGGTCGGCAAATCAGCAATTTCAGTTGAATTAAGAAACTATGACAATAATTAAATTCCCCCTTCTTTCTTATCATCCATAGGTATTAATTTAAAACGTTTCTTATTGCATTGTAATTTCTGACATTATATCTAAATTACGCAATAGCATAGTTATTGTTTTATTCTTTAGGTTTAGGTCACATTTTTGTTTGCAATTTAATGTGATCTTTGCAGTTTCTTGTTCCTTGCTTGTCTCTTTAGCTGTCTGATCTTACTTGTAATCTAGCAGAATTTTGCACGTGAAAGATGCTAAAAATCCATTCCTCTTTCCTATTATTCCTTGACAGACTCATACAAGGCAAAATAACACGTTCCTTCATTCCATTAATTTTACTTTTTTCTTTTAACTAAAAATTTTATTGTGCAGCATTTTTGTTTGCAAATCATTGTTATTGTTAATTATTCTTTTTCCATAACTTCTTCTTTAGCTGTCCAGAATTATTTGTCATCTTTTATAATTCTGCATGAGTCATAAATAATGCAAAACGGTACTATCCCCTCTTGGGGGAAAATGATGTAATTTTATATGTTGAAATATGCTCATAAATATGATATCACTCATATAAATTTATTTCTATTGTTATGGCTCTAAGCAATTTTTTTCAAACTCATGACCTATCCTGATCTGTTTTTCGGGCAAGAAAATCCCAGGTTGCCGAATTTCAAAAAAATAAATTATATCTTGCCATTTTCAAGAAAAATTAAGGCATAAATAAGTCAGGGGCATAAGTATCGTCCTTCTGGATGGTTCGTTCTAATTCAAAATAGACTGTTAATGGTTTCATAAGATTTTCAGACATTTAAAATTACTCTGACATCTTGTTCTCCTTGATCTGTGACTGTCATCCTATTCTTATCGATTAATCTAAAAAAAAGACAATTCGAGAATTAGGTTCACGAAATTCGTGAATTAGGTTCATATCAGAACTTCTTAGCTAAACTGAAATTGCTGATTTGCCATCCCAAGACTTAAAACAAAAGACAAAAAAATAATTATGCCAATACAGGATCTGGATGAGTCAGAGTATGTAGGCTTTGGAACATTCCTGGTTGTTACTTAGTTATGCAAAAACGCAACTAAAGCAGGTTCAGGTTAATACATTTTTATAAACAAAAAAACAGCTAATTGTTAAAACATGTCGCACTAAAGCAAGAATATGCTTGAAAAAGCGACCGGTTGGATATCATGCATGCCAATTCAACACACCAAATATAATTAAAAAAGAGGATAACAATAATGATTACTGAAATTAATAATAAATATATAATGGCACAAAATATAAAAAATAAAAATAAAATATCTACAAAAAAAAAGCCTTCTCTCGAACCTTTAACACTACCAAATTCCTGAAAAGAAATGATTTTTAATACGGGTTTTAAGTTGCGGCACACTTTCAGCTTGACGAACAGAATCTTGAAACGAATTTCAAACTGACGGGCCCATGTGTCTGGTCACATGACTCGCTCTCGTTGTGTTCCGTGGCTCCGATGCAAGACTATCCACACTCCTAGTCGAATAATCGTGATAAAACGAATTAGGCTTAAAAATATTCATAAGAAAAATTCGGTGCAAGACCATTCAGACACTGAAATACAAATACTCCAATTTGATAATCCCTTATTTCACCAACCTTTAAAATTTTAAACTGTCGAAAAAGTGACTCAATGCTATCAATACCCCGATCATACCTTCCAATCAACCTTATAGCCTTATTCTGCAGAACTTGAACTCTTCTAAAATTGTAACTAAAATAACTCGCCCAAATCAAACAACCATAATTTATATAAGGCGCTATTAATGAAAAACACAATAAAAGCAGAATTTTCAAAGGTAAAAAATTTTGAAAACGGTTCAGAACTCCAAGGCCCCGCGCCAGCTTGCATACTATGATGTCTCAGTGTTTTCTCCAACTCAAGTCTCGATCCAGGATGAATCCTAGATATCGGATCTCTTCGACTTGTGAGAGCGGTAGGCCATTTTAAATAATGACACCAGGGAGAGTGGGAGCAGAACCATTCCTCGTAAACATCATAAAATTAGTTTTTGATGCATTGAGGCTAAGTAGGCTAGCTTACAAACAAATTCATGTAGGCCATCAACTGTCTTATTCGCCTTGAACAAGAGCTCGTGCAGTGACTTTGCTGCAATCACTAAGGCCGTGTCGTCAGCAAACGAAGTAGCTGAGGCTCCGGAAATGTAGAATCTCATTGTGTCTACGAATATCAGGTACAAGAGAGGACCAAGAACTGAGCCCTATGGAGCACCACACTTTATGGGAAACGGCTGAGAAGATTTGTTACTCAAAGTCACTCATAGCTTCCTTTCACTTAAATACGATTCAAACCAATTTAAAACACTACCCTTTATGCCTAAATAATACACCCTTTCCAATAAAATCTTAAAATCAACAGTGTCGAAAGCCTTTCTAAAATCAATAAAAACGCCCATGCACTGCTCACCATTCTCAAGTGCTGAGTTAATATTTTCCAGAAGATGCTGGACTGCCTGTGCCGTCGAATGTCCTTTCCGGAAGCCAAATTGACCATCGTGTAAAACACCAATTTTCATCAGATACTCGGAAAGCCGGTGATGAACAATCTTTTCATAAATTTTTGAATAAATCGGGAGAATTGATATTGGTCTCCATTTAGATATGTCAGTTTTGACTCCACCTTTTTGCAACGGTACAACTTTAGCTATTTTAAGCGCACTCGGAAACATCCCCTTTTCCATTGAAATATTGATAAGGTATACGAGGACAGGAAGCAATAAACCAGAACCGACTTGAGCGTTCTAAGGCTCATTCCATCAACTCCTGCACTGTTTGACTTAATCGTGCTAACAATTTTGCGTACCTCCTCTTCAGTACAAGGCTGGAAATTCATTTCGATACCTCTTCCTCGCTAATCCAGTAAACTGCTTGATTCGAAACCATGGGAGTTCCTTGCTTCTTCTTGAATCTTGCAGCCAATTTCAGAGAAATATTGTCCAAATGCGTTGCAGACTTCCTCAGTTTCTTCCAAGGTCCTATTATTTAGCACAATTTTTGGCTCTGATGGCTTCATAGGATCTTTTAGAAGATCATTCACAACTTGCCAGGTTACTTTGGGGTTACCTTTACTTTCTTCATATACAATTGTAAAATATGCCTTCTTTTTTTTCCTTCTTATTGCATTTGCCCTATTTCTTAGCTCTTTATACATCACATGGAGCTCATTATTCTGCGGATGATTCAGATGCTCCTCACACGCCTGATTTCTCATATTAAATAGATTAAGCAGCTCATAATCACACCATGGTTTTCAAGGTTTATTCTTTCTGGGGTTTGTTTTGTTTAAGCGGACACGTGCTATCATAAATATTCGGCACTGTTTGGTTAAACTTTTCAAATGCTTCCGACGGATGATCTTCATTCAGTACTGTTTCCTAGTTAATAACACTAATTTTTTCTTCAAATTTTATTCAGATTAACTGGCTTCAATTCACGCATTGGTATTTTATTCTTTCTGTTATTTTTCTTCACTTCAGAATTCAAATATAATACAACCGGAAGATGGTCGGAGGCTGGGCTTATAATAACAGAGCAGCGCGCTTTACTTAGTATCTCTGAAGACACAAACACATCATCGATGAGCGTTTCCGAATGTTCCGTGATCCTCGTTGGAAGGCTCACGGTCGGGTATAAATCATTTGACAACATCAGGCTCAAAAAATTCAAATTTGGTCCACGCATATTTAACAAATCAAAATTAAAGTCTCCCATACATATAAATTCTTGACTAGATCTATTTACCTTTGCAGCAAGACATTCAAATCCTTCAGCAAACTCCGGATAATCCGGATAAAGTTGATAAAATATAAGTATCAGAGTGATTAAATTCCATATCAATATCATTTTCTTGGATACATGGGATAAATTTGACAAAATCTAAGTATCAGAGTGAATAAATGTTTTATCAACATCCTTTAAATGCATTATCAACATCATTTGTCGGCTAAGTCGGATAAAATTGACAAGAAAGACATTGAGTGTACACCACGACGGCGCAAACATAGGGAGAAAGACATGCAAAGTCGACATAGCTTTATTTCATTTTTTAAGGTTAATTTAGGTGAGGTTACGTGCGCGCACGCAACCTCGTCTTTATCCGGCATATCCGGCGTAATCAACTTTATCCGGCATATCCGACAAAGTATGTTGATAATGAATTTAGTCACTCTGACACTTAGATTTTGTAAATTTTATCCGATGTAACTGGCAAAGGATGTTGATATAAAAAAATATTCACTCTAACACTTAGATTTTGTCAATTTTAATCTATATATCCGAGAAAAGGTTGTTGATGTAGAATCTAATCACTCTGATACTTAGATTTTGTCAATCTTATCCGACAAATCCAATAAAGGATGTTGTTAAAGCATTTATTCATTCTGATATTAAATTTTGTCAGTTTTTATTCGATGCATCTGACAAAGGATGTTGATAATGAATTTATTCACTCTGATACTTAGATTTTGTCAATTTTATCCAATGTATCTGGCAAAGGATGTTGATGAAAAAAAAAAATTATTCACTCTAACACTTAGAATTTGTCAATTTTATCCTATGTATCCGAGAAAAGGATGTTGATATAGAATTTGGTTACTCTGATACTTAGATTTTGTCAATTTTATCCGACATATCCGATAAAGGATGTTGTTACAGCATTTATTCATTCTGAAATTTAGATTTTGCCTATTTTATCCGACATATCTGACAAAAGATGTTGATAATGAATTTATTCATTCTGAAATTCAGATTTTGTCAATTTTATCCTATGTATCCGAGAAAAGGATGTTGATAGGAAAATTTATTCACTCTGACAATTAGATTCTTTCAATTTTATACTAGGTATCTGAGAATAGGATGTTGATATAGAATTTAGTCACTCTGATACTTAGATTTTGTCAATTTTATCCGACATATCCGATAAAGGATGTCGTTAAAACATTTATTTATTCTGAAATTTAGATTTTTTTAATTTTATGTGATGTATCTGACTAAAGATGTTGATAAAAAAATTATTCACTCTGGCACTTTTATTTTATCAATTTTATTCTATGTATTTGGAAAAGGAGGTTATTAAAAAAAAATATTCACTCTGATAATTAGATTTTGTCAATTCTATCTAACATATCTGACAAATGATGATGATATAGAATTAACTAATTCTGAAATTTAGATTTTTTCCATTTTATACGACGTATCCGACAAAGGATGTTGATAAAAAAAATTTATTAACTCTAACACTTAGAATTTGTCAATTTTATCCTATGTATCTGAGAAAAGGATGTTGATATAGAATTTAGCCATTCTGATACTTAGATTTTGTCAATTTTATCCGACATATCCGATAAAGGATGTTGTTAAAGCAATTATTCATTCTGAAATTTAGATTTTGTCAATTTTATTTGATGTATCCGACAAAGGATGTTGATAAAAAAATTTATTCACTCTGACACTTATATTTTGTCAATTTTATCCGACATATCCGACAAAAGGATGTTGATAATGAACTTATTCATTCTGGAATTTAGATTTTGTCAATTTTATTTGATGTATCTGACAAAGGATGTTGATAAAAAATTTATTCACACTGACACTTAGAATTTGTCAATTTTATCCTATGTATCTGAGAAAAGGATGTTTATATAGAATTTAGTCACTCTGATACTTAGATTATGACAATTTTATCCGACATATCCGATAAAGGATGTTGTTAAAGCATTTATTCATTCTGAAATTTAGATTTTGTCAATTTTATTTGATGTATCTGACAAAGGATATTGATTAAAAAAATTTATTCACTCTGACACTTATATTTTGTCAATTTTATCCGACATATCCGACAAGGATGTTGATAATGAATTTATTCATTCTGAAATTTAGATTTTGTCAGTTTTATTTGATGTATCTAACAAAGGATGTTGATAAAAAAAAATTATTCACACTGGCACTTAGATTCTATCAATTTTATCCTATGTATCCGAGAAAAGGATGATGATATAGAATTTAGTCACTCTGATACTTAGATTTTGTCAATTTTATCCGACATATCCGACAAAGGATGTTGATAATTAATTTATTCATTCTGAAATTTAGATTTTGTCAATTTTATCCGATGTATCTGCCAAAGCATGTTGATAAAAAAAAAATTATTCACTCTAACACTTAGAATTTGTTAATTTTATCCTATGTATCCGAGAAAAGGATGCTGATTTAGAATTTAGTCACCCTGACACTTAGATTTTGTCAATTTTATGCGATATATCCGATAAAGAATGTTGTTAAATCATTTGTTCATTATGAAATTTAGATTTTGACAATTTTATTCGATGTATATGCCAAAGGATGCTGATAAAAAAAATTTATTCACTCTGACACTTATATTTTGACAATTTTATCCGACATATCCGACAAAGGATGCTGATAAAGAATTTATTCATTCTGAAATTTAGATTTTGTCAATTTTATCCGCCATATCCGATAAAGGATGTTGTTAAAGCATTTATTCATTCTGAAATTTAGATTTTGTCAATTTCATTTGATGTGTCTGACAAAAGAATGTTGATAAAAAATAAATATTCACTCTGACACTTATATTTTTTCAATTTTATCCGACATATCCGAAAAAGGATGTTGATAATGAATTTATTCATTCTGAAATTTAGATTTTGTCAATTTTATTTGATGTATCTGACAAAAGATGCTGATAAAAAAAATTAATTCACACGGACACTTAGATTCTGACAATTTTATCCTAATTATCTGAGAAAAGGACGTTGATATAGAATTCAGTCACTCTTATACTTAAATTATGACAATTTTATTTGATGTATTTGACAAAGGATGTTGTTAAAGCATTTATTCATTCTGAAATTTAGATTTTGTCAATTTTATTTGATGTATCTGACAAATGATGTTGATTAAAAAAATATTTATTCACTCTGACACTTATATTTTGTCAATTTTATCCGACATATCCGACAAAGGATGTTGATAATGAATTTATTCATTCTGAAATTTAGATTTTGTCAGTTTTATTTGATGTATCTGACAAAGGATGTTGATAAAAAAAAATTATTCACACTGGCACTTAGTTTCTGTCAATTGTATCCTATGTATCCTATAAAAGGATGATGATATAGAATTTAGTCACTCTGACGCTAATATTTTGTCAATTTTATCTGAATTATGCAATAAAGGATGATGATAATGAATTCGTTTACTATCAAATTTAACTTTTGTCAATTTTGTCCGGTGTGTCTGCCAAAGGATATTGATAAAAAAAAAGTAATAACTCTAACACTTAGAATTTGTCAATTTTATCCTATGTATCCGAGAAAAGTATGATGATATAGAATTTATTCACTCTGACGGTTAGATTATTTCAATTTTATCCGATAAATACGATAAAGGATGTTGTTAAAGCCTTTATTCATTCTGAAAATTAGATTTTGTCAATTTTATCCGATGTATCTGCCAAAGGATGTTGATAAAAACAATTTATTCACTCTAACACTTATATTTTGACAATTTTATCCGACATATCCGACAAAGGATGTTGATATAGAATTTATTCATTCTGAAATGTAGATTTTGTCAATTTTATCCGCCATATCTGATAAAGGATGTTGTTAAAGCATTTATTCATTCTGAAATTTATATTTTGTCAATTTTATTTGATGTATCTGACAAAAGGATGTTGATAAAAAAAATTATTCACTCTGACACTTATACTTTGTCAACTTTGTTCGACATATCTGACAAAGAATGTTGATAATGACTTTATTAATTCTGAAATTTATATTTTGTAAATTTTATTTGATGTATCTGACAAAAGGGTGTTTATAAAAAAATTATTCAAGCTGTCACTTATATTTTGTCAATTTTATTTGATATATCTGAAAAAGGATGCCGATAATTACTTAACTCATTCTGAAGTTTAGATTTTATCAAATTTATTTGATATATCTGACAAAGGATGCTTATAAAAAAAATCATTAACTCTGACACTTAGATTCTGTCAATTTTATCCTATGTATCTGAGAAAAGGATATTGATATAGAATTCAGTCACTACGATACTTAGATTTTGTCAATTTTATTTGATGTATCTGATAAAGGATGTTGATAATAAATTTATTCACTCTGACACTTAACGAAAAACGATATTCTTACTCTTGCATTTCAAGGAAAGAAATCCAAAATGAACTTTGGAAAATCAAGAGAATGTAACTGTGACAAGGTAAACCATAACAAAACACTACTGAAATATTCCAACTCTTGCATTTCAATGAAAAATATCCAAAAATGACCTGTTAAACATGAAAAGAATTTAGTAGAGACAATGAGAACAATAAAAAAACACTACTGAAATCTTCCAACTCTTGCATTTCAACGAAAGAAATCAAAAATTAACTTTTTAAAATCAAGAAAATGTTACTATGACATGGTAAACCACTACAAAACACTACTTAAATATTCCAACACTTGCATTTCAACGAAAGAAATCGGAAATAAACTTTGAAAAATCAAGAGAATGTAACTTTGACAAGGTAAACCAATACAAAACACTGCTGAAATATTCCAACTCTTGCATTTCTATGAATGAAATCCAAAATGAACTTTAAAACATCAAGAGAATGTAACTGTGACAAGGTAAAGCACAACAAAACATTACTGAAATATTGCAACTCTTGCATTTCAACGAAAGAAATTCAAAATGAAATTTGAAAAATCAAAAGAATGTAACTGTGACCTGGTAAAGCACAACAAGACACAACTGAAATAGTCCAACTCTTGCATTTCATCGTAAGAAATTCAAAAGGAACTTTGAAAAATCGAGAGAATGTAGGTGTGATAATTTAAACAACAACGAAACACTAGTGAAATATTCCAACTCTTGTATGTCACGAAAAAAATTCAAAATGAAATTTGAAAAATCAAGAGAATGTAACTTTGACAAGGTAAAGCACAACAAAACACTACTGAAGTATTCTAACTTTTGCATTTCAATGAAAGAAATCAAAAATGAACTTTGAAAAATTAAGAGAACGTAACTGTGACAAGGTAAACCATAACAAAAGACTACTGAAGCATTCCAACTCTTGCATTTCAACGAAAGAAATTCAAAATAAACTTTGAAAAATTAAGAGAATGTAACTGTGACAAGGTAAACCACGACAAAACACTTTCAAATGATGCACTTGGTGGCTTATATACAACAGTAAAAATACACGCTCGATTTTCAAACTGAATTTCTATACTAAAGGTTTCTATCTTACCCTCCTTCCAAATGTCCAAATCCTTTCTAATTTTCCAGTTCAAATTCTGTCGGACAATGAAAGCCGGGCCTCCACGTCCCAGTGAAGATCGACTTAGAGCTATCAGTTCATAACCTGGAAAGTTAAAGGACGAGAGAAGGGTATCATGACCGAAAAAATGTTTCACATAATGCCATTATATGTAAATTATTAGATCGAGAAATAAAATCAAAAATCTCATGGTAAGAAGACGTTAAATAACAATTCCATGCACATGCATGAAATCCAGACCGGTCTAACTCCTCCAAAGCTGATAACCGGCAATATTTACTAACAAAAGACGGACGAAAACTAATTTGCGACCCATCATTTCCAATATCCGTCAACAAATAATCATCAACATTAAATGGATTATTTTGCAAATCACTCAATCTTCCACGTAAACTACTACTCATATCAACTTACGCAAAAAAGAATCCTATAATTCATCCCTTTTCCGCGCTCAAACTGGATGATATTTATACTCATAAGAAATAAAAAATTAACCAACAAAATAAAAATATAAATAAAGAACAATATAGAACATCTTAACGAGATAAACACTACCAAACTAATCGTAAACAACAAACTAAACGCAATCTGAAAGCAAGTTTATTCGACGAGCAGCTCGCTCATCTGGAAGCATTGCGAGAACCTGGCCACGATCTGGCCATACATTTTTAATGCCAAACTTGTCTCTCACGGCACTCATGATATCACGACGGCGCTTGGTTAGAGACTAAGACAAAAATATTTTTCGAACCAGCCAATTTTGATTTACTCGCAAACACTTTATTGGTGCGACTTTATCGTTTGCAGACCCTGGATTATTCAATTTCGACCTGTAAACCATAGCAAAATCACAATCAGAGATACCGGAAAGCCCCAGCTTTTGCGATGCTATATTCAGAATGGTCAACTTCAAGTCAACACCCGGCTGCTGCTTAACACCGTGAAAAACTAGAGTTCCAAGCTGTTTTTCTTGCTCATAATCATCAATTTTCACTTCTAATTTTGCAATTTGGTTTTTCTAAATTTTCAATCAGTACTTTGGTATTCTTTACTGATACCAACAATTGCTCTAGCTTCGGATTAAACTCAAGCGACACTGACGAGTATATTTCACTCACAATAGTCTCAACAGAAGTTTTCAGAGTCCGGTCGTTTCCGCATTTATCTTGAACTTGCTTAGTAATCGCACTCATCATTGATTCTTTTGTCTTAGCCATTTCTTCCTCAGTTGCGACTATTTTAGCTAGCAAATCCGCGGTAGATGGTTCAGAAGAAACTGCTTTCAGCGACACGAAAGTTTTGGAAGCCGTCTTATAAATGTCCGGGTTTTGGTTAACCTCTTTAAACGCACTTCCAACATTTTTATCAGTTTTTGTAGATGCTTCGCAGTAATTGTACTCAAACGAGATGAGACTATTCTCTATTAGGCGCGACTCTGTGTGATCTCCATACGCAAAAACTAAATAGTTGAAAATTCCTTTTTTATCCTTTGAAACTTGGATAATTCTTACGGTCCACAGCGGGAATCTTTTGAAATTCGCTAACGCAAGCTGGAACTGTTGGAATTTTGACATTACTTCGCTACTACGAGAAAAACCAAAAAAAAAGAGAAGAAAAATCAACTTAACTTTCAGTGGGCAGGTCCACGGCAGCAGTGGCAATCTACGATTCACGGCTGGCCCGGTGGTCCGCGGAACCTGCTTTGTTATTCACCACCGTACTCTGGCATCCTTAATCAGTTAATCCAAAGTAATTCGAACGCCACACAAAATAATAGGACGATCTGTTGTTGCTACCGTATTATTGAAAAATAAGACTGGGGAAAGTCTTGGAAAGAAGTTTTTGGTATCTATGACGTCTTGAAAAAGATAAATGATCTTGAATGAATCCAAACAACTTAGGTCAAAGGTGTGAAAGTGTCTGGTGACGCTATCTTCTTATGTAAAAAAGGATTATTATCTACACTAAAAAAAATCAGGGAATAAATTCGTCCTGTCAAATAGTAGAAAGACCATTTTGGAGTTCAATATAGCGTAACAATCAGTTATGACAAATTTCCAACGCTTAAACCCATTAAAAAGCTTGGTCTTTAAAAGAAAATGGTTATCAGTGACATAAATCCATGCAATATCCAAGAAGTCAATGGATCCAATCCTTTTTGCACCTGAAGTTTATATTCTCTTGATTTTTTTCTGGCTGATAAGATAATATTTTAATTTCGGAAAAACGTCTATCAAAAGCAGATGTTGTTATTCGCGCTTTAAAATTTAGCATAAGCCTAAAATCTTTGCAGAATTTTATCAGTTTGAGGGTAGACTTGGAAAAGGTTTGTTTTGGTTGTTACTTTTCCATCGCCTTATTGAGTGTTGTTTTCTCTCTTTTCCATTACTCGGATGAATGGCTGTGCCCAACAGCTTTTGATAACCTTCTATAAAATATAATGTTGAATTACCATGTTTTCACTTATTTATTTATACTTTGATTTACTTCTTCGTAAATTGTCGAGAATACCATAAAGATGACTGGGTAACGGCGCAAGCAGATATAACAGAGATCATACGGGCTATCTGTTCTATCTTTTGCGCTTAAATAATTTAATTTGAATTTCTTATTGCACTTGAATTTTTTCTATCCTTATTTTTTAAAAAGGTGCAAATTCGATCTATGTCGAGATAGGGTGAAGAGATAGGGTAAGAATTAAATGCAAACAAAAATATTGTAAAGTCACAACCCTTGTGACGAAATCACTGTCTCTGCTCATTGATGAAGATCAGGATGTCAATCAGTCAATCTTCTATTTCATCAGCATTTCAAAAATTCTAGATGTATTTTGTTTAGCCTATAAATTTACCATAAGTCATAGCCTTGTATATTATTTTGAATTCAATAAAAACCTGCAAACAGTTTATTCTAATTACTTTTTTAATGGAAATTAATTGGTTTAAAAATTATATCTTATTTTGCTGTATTGTGCAAAATATTTTTTGTACAAGATTTTTTTCTATACAATTTAAACGCAATCAATTGAGAGTGAATTTTAAATTTGTTGCCTTAAACTTTGAACATTTGAAACGTTTTCGAATGCATTTTTTTTAGATAATTCAATAATAAGAATAGTATGACAGTCAAAGAGTAAGGAGAAAAAGTTGTCAGAGCTATTTGAAATGTTTCAAAATTCTATGAAACCACTGACAGTCAATTTTGAACTAGAACGAACCGTTCAGAAGGACGATTTGATCATTTCCCCCCAAGAGTTGGTATTACCGTTTTGCAGTATATATGATTTATGCAGAACTATAAAAGATAAATGATTCTGGACAGCAAAAGAAAAAGATATGTATAATGAATAAGTAACAATAACTATGCTTTGCAAAAAAAAAATGCTGCACAATAAAATTTGTAGTTAAAAGACAAAGCAAAACTAATGGAATGAAGGAACATGTAATTTTAGCTTATATGAGTCTGTCAAAGAATAATAGGTAAAAGGAATTGATTCTTAGCATCTTTCACGTGCAAAATTCTACAAGATTATAAATAAGTCCAGACAGCTAAAGAAACAGGCAAGGAACAAGAAAACACAAATATCACATTAAATTGCAGACGAAACTGTGACCTAAACCTAAAGAATAAAACAATAACTATGTTATTGCGAAATTTAGATAACAATATGAGAAATTACAATGCAATAAGAAAAGTTTTAAATTAATACCTGTGGATGGTTAGAAAGAAGGGGGAATTTAATTCATGTCATATTTTCTTAATTCAACTGAAATTGCTGATTTGCCGACCCATGATTTGAAATAAAAAATAAATGATTATAATACCATGCAGGATTTATAAATGTCAGAGGATATATGCATTGGAACATTCAAGGTTGTTACTTATTTATATAGCAACAAAACTAAGACAAAAATATAGACATAGTTTTGGAAAATATAAAAATATAGTCTTTGAAAACAAATTATATAAATGACAGACATATTATTTAGCATTTTTAAAGAGCACAAGAGTGGTCGTTTTGTTTTTAATATATGGCACAAAAATAATTAGAAAAAATGATAAATGATTCGAACAGCTAAAGAAAAAGGTATAGAACAAGTAAAAATCACTTCGAATTGCAAACAAAAATGTTGTAGGACGAAATTTGAGGATAGAAGATATAGCAAAATTGCATTGAGTGAAGGAACGCTTAAGTTTAGCTTGCCCGTGAAGCTAAACTATCACGTCTGTTAAGGATAAACAGAAAAGTGGAATGGATTTTAAACATCTGATGCGTGCAAAATTATACAGGATCACAAATAGCTTCGAAAACTTAAGGAAAAAGGGAAGGACAAGAAATAATGTAGATCCCATCAAAATGCAAACGATATTGTGACTTAAAACTACAAAAATTAACATGACAGTTATGCTATTGCCTAGCTTAGAAGTAGGGGCGGGTATTGATTACTAACGGGAGTGACATCACAGCCACACGCTCAGTGAATACAACCGGGGCAAGATCATTGACCTCCAAATCACAGACCTAGAAATACTAACGGGAGTGACGCAACTAACATAAGGAAGGATACTTTCATGGAATGTTAGCTTTGAAACATGTCATAAATGCAAATAAGCGGAACTCTAAAGAGATAGAAATTTGTGACTTAAAGCAAAAAAATTTGAAAGTAATAGACTCATTAAGATAACCTATCTTTACTACTCGAGTATGTTCAGTATAATACACAAGTACCATCGAGCAGTGTTTTCAATATAAAATATGCAATAAAAGCGATAGAAATTTATGACTTAACGCTACAAAAGTTGAAAGTAATAGACTCATCAAGATGACCAGGCCTTACTTCTCGACTGTGGTCTCTAAAATAGACAAGTACACAATATGGGATTAGTGAGACAATTATGGATTTGAACCATCAAGGACCGCAAGCACCATTGAACTCAACCTCCAAGGGTTCCCTCTCCCCCATCTCCTAGGGGTTCTTTCCTCCATGACTTCAACCTCCGAGGATCCCCTCTCCCCAACCTCCTAGGGGCTCCTTCCTCCATGATCTCAACCTCAAAGGGTTCCCTCTCCCCAACCTCCTAGGTGCTGTTTCCTCCAACTTTTTTTGGGACACCCTCCAATTTTCAATATAGAGGCTCCATTAAGAATTATGAATGTGTAAACAAAAAGTTATCAGAACGGCATTTCTCACCTCATCTTTCAGGACTTAGACAAGCGGGTGCTTTGAACATCCAATTCTGATACTTTCTGCCTAACATTATCAAATAGGTCATTTAGAATGTTATCCTTTTTTAAAAGCCCCCCCTCCATGTCCTAAAGTGTTTTCTCATTATGACTTTTCTATTTACTAACCTTAGCGCATCAGCTATTCATGCAAACATCCAGCAATAAAATCACTATTAAAAGAAATTACCAGCACTTTAAAAATTAAGACACATCGAAACATCTGTTTTTGTACCACATATTCTGATCGATCTGCTATCGATCTATACGGTTTGAAAATCGTTTAAGAACCCATGAATAGTTTATTGTTCCTAAGCAACGCTCTTGAGACACATAAATTAACAAACAGAAAAGGTCTTTCAGCTAAAGCAGGGAACAAGTTTGAAACTTAAAATAAATATAATTCCTGTCTATTTTTAAAAACTTCTGATTGTTTTCCAAATCATAGCCGCACTTATCCAAGATATAATTTGAGGTATTGGTTCCCTAAAACCCTAATTAATTGCATTTAAAAGATGTAAATAAATAACATAAATCTTAAAATAAATATGATTACTCTCTATTTTTTATAGAACTTCTTACTATTTTCCAAATCATACCTGGACCTATCCAAAATATAATTTGAAGTATCGGCCCCTTAAAATCCTGATTAAGTGCATTTAAATCATGTAAATAAATAATAATATTTAAGGTATTGCAAAAACATGAAAATGGGGGAGGGGGAGGGGACATGGAAATGCCTAAAAAGACATATTTTTTGCCTCATGTAAATTTGGGGTAACAATATGACTTCTTTATTTGAACATTCTCGTTTACATGATTGATTTTGAGGCTATTTTTTATCTTTCTTTTGACTCTGATTTTATTCAAATAGTAATTATAGCTAGGCACAGCTACAAACACGATGCATAACAAACACCCCTGCTACAACATTTAAAAAAAGCAACAATATAAAAATGTTTTTACCTACTCTCACTTTGTAACCACTAACTGTTTGATTACGCATCAAATCCAAGCAGAGATAATCTTTTTTACGTTACCAAAAGTATAGGATTCTAAAGACTTTACAGTCTTATGAAATGTAATTAAACAAATAGAAAAGGTTTTTCAGCTAAAGTAGGGAATACGTTTAAAACTTAAAATAAATATAATTACTCTCTATTTTTTAAATTTTCTGGCTGTTTCCCAAATCATACCCGGACCTATCCAAGATATAATTTGATGTATCGGCCCCTTAAAATCCTGATTAATTGCATTTAAAACCTGTAAATAAATCCCGATATTTAAGGTATTGCAAAACATGAAGATAAGGGGGAGGGGACATAGAAATGTCTAAAAAGACATATTTTTCGCATCTTGTAAATTTGGGGTAACGGGATGACTTCTTTATTTGAGTCTTCTCGTTTACATGATTGATTTTGAGCCTATTTTTATCTTTCTTTCGATTCTGATTTTATTCAAATAGTCATTATAGCTAAGCACAGCTAGAAACACTATTCATCTGCAAAATAGGTTTGAAGCATCAAGGACCGCAATCATCAATGACCCTAACCACCAAAGGCCTCAACCTCCAAAGATCCCCTACCCAACCTCCAATACCCCCCCCCCCCAACTTTTTGGGCCCCTCCCCCCATTTTTTAATACTTTTTCTTGAAGTTTTTTTGAAAAATTTTTAATTTCCACGCTTTATTTGCATGCAATAGGTACCGAGAGCTTTATGACTTCTCCCCGCAATAAATTTGACGGGTTTTATGACTCCACCCTACAAGGAATTCAGATGCTTTTAGGACTCATCCCCCTAGCCATAAGTCCGTTTAACCAAAGCACCGAGGCCAGTGAAAATAAAATCAGTTGTTCGAATGGGTTAATGTAATGTTTGAATTGAGTATACTAATGGGTTATTGAATTGGCTTTAAGCTATCCATGGAAAAGTAACATTGCCTTTTAGGTTACCCCCCCTCCAACTTTTTCTCAAAATTACAAGAAATATGCTTTCGACAGTAACAATGATACACTATGCTTCCTCATAGACACGGCAAAGTTTTCCCTATGGTACTCTATGACTAATCATTGACACGAAAAGGCTGTATCATTTGAGAACTAAAGTTACATAAAACAACAGCATAGCAGATTATAACATGGATCAAAGTGTAGGGTTAGAAATATATCCTTATTGTAAGTGTGTTATTTGTAATGGTCACTATCATGACTTCAGTTATTTGTATGAGAGTAATGCAGCAAATTTAGAAATCATGGAAAATGAAAGAGAAGAGGACAATCTACATGAAATGAGAAGGAGAATCTTTGATGAAATGGTGAGGAAAAGGGTAGGGTCGTCAGTTTCTGCAGTGGAAGAGAGGGATAATTATCACAAGAAACAATACAGACATTGGAAATCCTCTCCATTACAAGGAAGATCAGGAGCACAGGGAAGCTGTCACAAAGGAGGTACGATATAGCAGAAACGAAAGATATAAAGAAGAGACAAAGACAAGATGGATATCTCTATAGAGGGCACAATCATGCGACAACACGACGAATTATTTTATGATGCAGATTCAGACTGTCTAAAGTTGTTCAATAAAGTTAATAATGTATAATAATGTATGAAACATATTTTTATATTAATGTTCAACATGTCATTACTTCATTAAAAATATACTATACATTACTTTTTTATATTTCCAATATTTTAGAGTACGCTACCACCAAAAACGCATAAAATATCTATTAAAAAGTTGGAGATATATGATATTAACAAACATGTAATATTTTACAAGCTAAGTTACGTAACAAGTTTCATGTTTCATGCATAGTTTTAAGTTCTGGAAATTAGGAGTTACGTAACAATTTCTATGTTTCATTTGCATGCAATAGATACCGAGAGTTTTATGACTCCTCCCCACAATGAATTCTTTGGGTTTTATGATTCTCCACTACAATGAATTTAGATGGTTTTAGGACTCCTCCCCCTAGTCATAAGTCTTTCTAACCTTGAGCAAAGATATAAAAGTTTGATGAAGTGCTTTTCTGCTCAAATATTACATTAATAGCCTCCAGAATGATAGGACTATATGACACAGAATTTATTGGTTTGAAAAAATATTTACGTGGTGTTATATTTGAATGTGCATTTTTATTATTGTCAATGGAACTCGAAGAGATTGACTGTTATCATTGGATGGTGAACTTTAACTTGTTTGATTATGATAAAAGCTTATGGAGTACTACATTACGCCGTAAAAACAAACTGGGATTCTACGATAGAGTGATTACACCATATAATAAAAGTGGTCAAGAACTGAAAAATATTCAGGAAAAAGTTAGTGAAATTTGCAGCTTTTTCGGGGTTGAAGCACTTTATGTCAAGGGTAATGTACCTACAGATAAAGTTTTAATTTGAAATTATGATCCTAGGACTCCACTTTTCAATTTAGAAGAATTTAAGTGTCCTAAATTTGAAGGGACTTATCACCATCCTGAAGAGAAGGTTAGGTTCTTTCGCGCAGTAGTTACATAGGGACATACTTGATCGTGATAAGTGCATGAGACATTGTAAAAAGTATTCTATATCATGGTATCATCGTCTGTGGATGTTTAACAGTGAACTTTAAGTATTGTTTTTATGTAAATATGTGTTTTTTCAAAATCTTTTTAATATGTTTAAGCAATAAATATCTTAAGCTTCACCCGTCTTTTTTCTTTAGAATAGTTCATCGCCATAACAATTATACTCTCAGATTCAGCATGTCAGGGAACACCCTTTCAAATTCAGCATGTTGGAGAACCCTAAATTGTCATCCCTAAAAAAGGTAAGTTAACCCTAAAAGGTTAAAGAATTTCTCTGAAATTAAACTTTAAAATCCAGCATGTCGAAAAAGTCCAACACTACTTTTCAACTTTATGTATATCGCAATACCAAATTTTCGCAATGAAAAAGAAATATGTTTCAGATCAATTCTAGTTTTTCCCAAAGAAAATAAAAAGGTTCCACTTCAGTTCCGATTTTTCTCAAAGAGATAAAAAATTTAAAGTTCAGTTCTAAATTTTTCGTAGAAGGTAGAAAAAAGTTATACCTTGACTGTGAATATTCGCCATGAAGATAAGAAACTACTTTTCCATGGATAGCTAAAAGCCAATTCAATAACCCCTTAGCACACTCAATTCAAACATTACATTAACCCATTCGAACAACAGATTGTATTTCCACTGTCCTCGGTGCTTTGGTTAAAATGACTTATGGCTAGGGGGATGAGTCCTAAAAGCATCTGGATTCATTGTAGGGTGGAGTCATAAAACTCGTCAAACTTATTGCGGGGAGGAGTCATAAAACTCTCGGAATCTATTGCATGCAAAGGAAGCGTGGAAATTACAATTAAAAAAAACTTAAAAAAAGCATTAAAAAATGGGGAGAGGGGCCCAAAAAGTTGGAGGGGCCCTTGGAGTTTGGAGTAGGGGATCCTTGGAGATTGAGGTCCTTGGTGGTTAAGGTCATTGATGATTTTACTTGATGCTTCAAACCAATTTTGCAGATGAATCGTGTTTTTAGCTGTGCTTAGCTATAATTACTATTTGAATAAAATCAGAGTCGAAAGAAAGATAAAAATAGGCTCAAATCAATCATGTAAACTAGAATATTCAAATAAAGAAGTCATCTCGTTAACCCAAATTTACATGAGGTGAAAAATATATCTTTTTAGACATTTCCATGTCGCCCCCCCCTATTTGCATGTTTTTGCAATACTTTACATAATAGTATTTCTTGGTGGTTAAGGTCATTGATGATTTTACTTGATGCTTCAAACCTATTTTGCAGATGAATCGTGTTTTAGCTGTGCTTAGCTATAATTACTATTTGAATAAAATCAGAGTCGAAAGAAAGATAAAAATAGGCTCAAATCAATCATGTAAACTAGAATATTCAAATAAAGAAGTCATCTCGTTAACCCAAATTTACATGAGGTGAAAAATATATCTTTTTAGATATTTCCATGTCCCCCCCTATTTGCATGTTTTTGCAATACATTACATAATAGTATTTATTTACATGTTTAAATGCAATTAATCAGGATTCTAAGGGGCCGATACCTCAAGTTATATCTTGGATAGGTCCGGGTATGATTTGGAAAACAGCCAGAAGTTTTCAAAAATTGAGAGTAATTATATTTATTGTAAGTTTTAAACTTGTTCCTACATTAGCCGAAAAACCTTTTCTATTTCTTTAATTACATTTTATAAAACTGTAAAGTCTTAAGAATCCAATACTTTTGGTAACGTAAAAAAATTATCTCTGTTTGGATTTGATGCGTAATCAAACAGTTAGTGGTTGCAAAGTGGGAGTAGGTAAAAGCATTTTTATATTGTTGCTTTATTTAAATGTTGTAGTAGTGTTGTTTGCAGATAAATTGTGTTTGTAACTGTTCTGATTTTATTCAAATTTCTATTTAAATAAAATCAGAGTCGAAAGAAAGATAAAAATAGGCTCAAAATCAATCATGTAAACGAGAATATTCAATTAAAGTAGTCATCTCGTTACCCCAAATTTTTATGAGGGGAAAAAATGTTTTTTTAGACATTTCCATGTCCCTCCGATTTTCATGTTTTTGCAATACCTTAAATATTGTTATTTATTTACATGTTTTACATGCAACTAATCAGGATTTTAAGGGGCCGATACCTCAAATTATATCTTGGATAGTTCCGGGTATGATTTGAAAAATAGTCAGAAGTTTTGTAAAAATAGAGAGTAATTATATTTATTTTAAGTTTTAAACTATTTATTAACATGTTTTAAACGCACTTAATCAGGATTTTGAGGGGCCGATACCACAAATTATATCTTGGATAGGTCTGGGTATGATTTGGAAAACAACTAGAAGTGTTTATAAATAAAGAGTAATTATATTTATTTTAAGTTGTAAACCTGTTCCCTGCTTTAGCTGAGAGACCTTTTCTGTTTGTTAATTTCTGCGTCTCAAGTGCGTTGCTTAGGAACAATAAACAATTCAACGTTTCGTAAGTGATTTTCAAATTATATCTAACCAGAAGACAATTAATGCAGCAGATTGATCAGAAAATGTGCTTTGAAAATAGATGTTTCGATGTGTCTTAATTTTTAAACTGCTGTTAATTTCTTTTAATAGTGATTTTATTGCTGGATGTTTGCATGAATAGCTGATGTGCTAAGGTTAGTAAATAGAAAAGTCGTAATGAGGAAACATTTTAGGACATGGGGGACGGGGCTTTAAAAAAAAGGATAACATTCTAAATGATATATTTGATAATGTTAGGCAAAAAGTATCAGAATTGAATGTTCAAAGCACCCGCTTGTCTAAATCCTGAAAGACGATGTCAGAAATGACGTTCTGATAACTTTTTGTTTACACATTCATAACACTTCATGGAACCTCTATACTGAATTTTGGGGGTGTCTCGAAAAAATAGTTGGAGGAAGGAGCCCCTTGGAGGTTGGGGAGAGGGGACAATTGGAGGTTGAGGTCATGGAGGAAGGAGCCCCTAGGAGGTTGGGGAGAGGGGACCCTTGGAGGTTGAGGTTTTTGGTGCTTGCAGTCCTTGATGGTTCAATCCATAATCGTCTCACTAATCCCATATTGTGTACTTGTCTATTATAGCGACCAAAGTCGAGAAGTAAAGCCTGGTCATCTTGATGAGTCGATTGCTTTCAACTTTTTTAGCGTTAAGTCATAAATTTCTATATCTTTTATTGCATATTTTATATTGACAACACTGCTCAATGGTAGTTGTGTAATATTCAGAACACACTCGAGTTGTAAAGCCAAGCCATCTTGATGAGTCTATTACTTTCAACTTTTTTAGCGTTAAGTCACACATTTCTATCTCTTTAGAGTCCCGCTTAATATTCTTGCATTTATGACATGTTTCAAAGCTAACATTCCAAGAAAGTATCCTTTATTATATTAGTTGCGTCACTCCCGTTAGTATTTCTTGCTCTGTGATTTGGAGGTCAATGATCTTGTACTGGTTGTATTCACTGAGCATGTGGCTGTGATGTCACTCCCGTTAGTAATCAATACCCGCCCCCTACTCTTAGATGTAAATTTCAAGAATTACAATGGAATAAGGAACGTGTTATTTTAGAATCTGTAAAAGATAAACAGAAACAGTTATTTAGATTCACGTCAGATCTTTTAGTTCTCTGAAATTGCTGATTTGCCATCCCAAGACTTAAAACTAAAGAATAAAACGATGATTATGTCAATACGGGATCTAGATGAGTCAGAGTACACAGGCTTTGAAACATTCCTGGTTGTTATCGAATTATCTAAAAACGCAACTTAAGCAAACATAATAAAATGATTTTATTTAACTGCAAAGTGCAAAATATTTATCGTGTCTGATCAATAATTTCCATTTTTAAATTCAAACGAGAAAAATCTTAAAATTAGTTTGGTTGTCCTTTTGCTTCAATTGAATCGTTACGCCATTTTTTTTACGCCATTACTTTTATATCATCTTAAATTAAAGTTATTATTGTATCCTGGAACCAAACTTTTTTGGCTTGACCCGTAAAGTACGTATCTCTATATTGCTGTCCTATATTTCCAACGAAAAATAATCATTTTTTTTATATTTTCCGGGTTGCAGCGGTAGCTAGCAACCTAGTAAGAGACGATCACGTCCAATGTTAAGAAATACAGAAACCCCTAACTCCTAAAAACAAAGTCAGATCAAAACAAAAAGTACACCATTAGAACCGCCTTGTCCGAAACCCCTATAAAGGAAACTTACCGCCCTGCGGCTTGAATAACAAAGAAAATATATTGGCTTGATAATCAAGAAAATTGACTTTAACCACGTTATTCTCCACAAACGGGATATTTTTTTCTTTCTTTCTTTTCCACAGATAGCTTGGCACTGGAACATCGTAGAGAGTTGTTCAATGGGTCATTTTAAAGGAAATCTCTAGATCTAGCGCTATTTGTACTTAATTTTTTTTTTAAATTAATTTTTTTTTACGAAAAACTTAATTTTTTATATACAATAGTAATCAATGACGCCATAGTCTTTGGATGTAGTTAGTACATAAAGTCTGGATAATCGAATTAAAGCTGAAACTAAGTAAAGAACAATTATGCCTCCATATATTCACAGTGATGTATAAAATTTCCCATTACATCTGTAAACTGTTCCACAGTTGCCGGTTCATACCTTGGAAGCTTTTCACTAAACATGCAACATTTCTTTTGGATATTACTATGAAGTTTTGCGAAAGCATCTCTAGCTGACTTTTCAACAAAATCCATTCTTTCAGAGATAATTTTAATCTTTAATTTTGAATATTTTTCGTAATCCCGGTAAAACATTCGTAAAATTTTTCTAAATTTACTAAGATCAGCCAGCATTGTTGCCATGGTTTTGGACTTCTGAATATAATTTTTAATTTTGGCCTTATGCGTTCTTTGCAGCTTGTGTAAAATGCAAAATATCCATGGTATCTGAGCAATAGTTTGAATATTTCAATTTAAGCTAGAAAAATACCTTAAAATGTTAAAATTAGTTTTATTTTTGGTTAGGTTCTAACTACCCGATGTGGAATTTACTATGTTTTATATTAAAGGACGAACTATAGCCCATACTTACTGGTATCCGGGTTGCAGTGGTAGCTATGAACCTGGTAAGAGACGATCACGCCCCATAGTAATCCGGGTTGCAGCGGTAGATAGTAACCTAGTAAGAGACAATCACGTCCAATGTTAAGAAATATAAAAACCCCTAACTCCTAGAAAAATAGTCAGATCAAAACAAAAAGTACGCCATTAGAACTATTAGAACTAAGAGATAAGAGACGATCACGTCCAATGTTAAGAAATATAAAAACCCATAGTTCCTAAAAAAGGAGTCAGATCCGGGTTGCAGCGGTAGCTAGCAACCTAGTAAGAGACGATCATCCGGGTTGCAGCGGTAGCTAGCAACCTAGTAAGAGACGATCACGTCCAATGTTAAGAAATATAAAAACCCCTAACTCCTAAAAACAGAGTCAGATCAAAACAAAAAGTACACCATTAGAACCGCCTTGTCTGAAAACCCTATAAAGGAAACTTACCGCCCTGCGGCTTGAATAACAAAGAAAATATGTTGGCTTGATAATCAAGAAAATTGACTTTAACCACGTTATTCTCCACAAACGGGATATTTTTTTCTTTCTTTCTTTTCCACAGATAGCTTGGCACTGGAACATCGTAGAGAGTTGTTCAATGGCTCATTTTAAAGGAAATCTCTAGATCTAGCGCTATTTGTACTTAATTTTTTTTTTAATTAATTTTTTTTACGAAAAACTTAATTTTTTATATACAATATTAATCAATGACGTCATAGTCTTTGGATGTAGTTAGTACATAAAGTCTGGATCATCGAATTAAAGCTGAAACTAAGTAAAGAACAATTATGCCTCCATATATTCACAGTGATCTATAAAATTTCCCATTACATCTATAAACTGTTCCACAGTTGCCGGTTCATACCTTGGAAGCTTTTCACTAAACATGCAACATTTCTTTTGGATATTACTATGAAGTTTTGCGAAAGCATCTCTAGCTGACTTTTCAACAAAATCCATTCTTTCAGAGATAATTTTAATCTTTAATTTTGAATATTTTTCGTAATCCCGGTAAAAAATTCGTAAAATTTTTCTAAATTTACTAAGATCAGCCAGCATTGTTGCCATGTTTTTGGACTTCTGAATATAATTTTTAATTTTGCCCTTATGCGTTCTTTGCAGCTTGTGTAAACTGCAAAATATCCATGGTATCCGAGCAAAAGTTTGAATATTTCAATTCAAGCTAGAAAAATACCTGAAAATGTTAAAATTAGTTTTATTTTTAGTTAGGTTCTAACGACCCGATGTGGAATTTACTATGTATTTTCAGACCAAAAAATTCAATTTTTTAATATATTTCATTTTTCAGTTTAGAATCGCTAAAGTTATTATGTAAACTGCAAAAATATTTATGATATATGAGCAATAATTTTAATATTTTAATTAAAAATAACAAAATACCTGAAAATTTAAAAATTAGTTTTATTTTTTGTTAGGTTATGGGTACATGATACGAGTCTTAAAAAGTTTCAATTAGATAAGAATATTATTTCTTGTTTTGTAATAAGATGCCTTCTAATAGAGTTATACGTAATTAAAAAAAAACATTACTATACAAAAAACAGAGACAACATCTTGAAAAGAGAAAAGCAAAGGTATTCAACCGACAAGGCGTATCGAGATGCGAAAATTGAGAGAGCCAAACAAAACAGCAAGGAGTGTTATGTTAATGATGAGGATTATAGACATGCAAAAATTGAGACAGCCAAACAAAAGAGCAAGGAACGGTATGATAACGATAAATATTACCGAAACAAACATAAGAAAAAAGTTGCTACTAGATCCGGGTTGCAGCGGTAGCTAGCAACCTAGTAAGAGACGATCACGTCCAATGTTAAGAAATATAAAAACCCCTAACTCCTAAAAACAGAGTCAGATCAAAACAAAAAGTACACCATTAGAACCGCCTTGTCCGAAACCCCTATAAAGGAAACTTACCGCCCTGCGGCTTGAATAACAAAGAAAATATATTGGCTTGATAATCAAGAAAATTGACTTTAACCACGTTATTCTCCACAAACGGGATATTTTTTTCTTTCTTTCTTTTCCACAGATAGCTTGGCACTGGAACATCGTAGAGAGTTGTTCAGTGGCTCATTTTAAAGGAAATCTCTAGATCTAGCGCTATTTGTACTTCATTTTTTTTTAATTAATTTTTTTTACGAAAAACTTAATTTTTTATATACAATATTAATCAATGACGTCATAGTCTTTGGATGTAGTTACATAAAGGCTCGATCATCGAATTTAAGCTGAAACTAAGTAAAGGACAATTATGCCTCCATATATTCACAGTGATGTATAAGATTTCCCATTGCATCTGTAAACTGTTCCACAGTTGCCGGTCCATACCTTGGAAGCTTTTCACTAAACATGCAACACTTCTTTTGGATATTACTATGAAGTTTTGCGAAAGTATATCTAGCTGACTTTTCAACAAAATCTATTCTTTCAGAGATATTTTTAATCTTTAATTTTGAATATTTTTTGTAATCCCTGTAAAACATTCGTTAAATTTTTATTACATAAAGGACCAATATAGCTCATCATAAATGGTGTTTGTCAATTATTACATTAAAAGAAGATCATTGGAATAATAAATTATTGCTTACAATAGACTTAGTTAGCTACTTGATCGTTTGAGGTTCGTCTCTTACTATTTAAAAGAAGAAAAAGCCGTGGGCTTTTCCGGGTTGCAGCGGTAGCTAGCAACCTAGTAAGAGACGATCACGTCCAATGTTAAGAAATATAAAAACCCCTGACTCCTAAAAACAGAGTCAGATCAAAACAAAAAGTACACCATTAGAACCGCCTTGTCCGAAACCCCTATAAAGGAAACTTACCGCCCTGCGGCTTGAATAACAAAGAAAATATATTGGCTTGATAATCAAGAAAATTGACTTTAACCACGTTATTCTACACAAACGGGATATTTTTTTCTTTCTTTCTTTTCCACAGATTGCTTGGCACTGGAACATCGTAGAGAGTTGTTCAATGGCTCATTTTAAAGGAAATCTCTAGATCTAGCGCTATTTGTACTTAATTTTTTTTTAATTAATTTTTTTTACGAAAAACTTAATTTCTTATATACAATATTAATCAATGACGTCATAGTCTTTGGATGTAGTTACATAAAGGCTCGATCATCGAATTTAAGCTGAAACTAAGTAAAGGACAATTATGCCTCCATATATTCACAGTGATGTATAAGATTTCCCATTACATCTGTAAACTGTTCCACAGTTGCCGGTCCATACCTTGGAAGCTTTTCACTAAACATGCAACACTTCTTTTGGATATTACTATGAAGTTTTGCGAAAGTATATCTAGCTGACTTTTCAACAAAATCTATTCTTTCAGAGATATTTTTAATCTTTAATTTTGAATATTTTTTGTAATCCCTGTAAAACATTCGTAAAATTTTTACATAAAGGACCAATATAGCTCATCATAAATGGTGTTTGTCAATTATTACATTAAAAGAAGATCATTGGAATAATAAATTATTGCTTACAATAGACTTAGTTAGCTACTTGATCGTTTGAGGTTCGTCTCTTACTATTTCAAAGACGAAAAAGCCGTGGGCTTTTTTCCGGGTTGCAGCGGTAGCTAGCAACCTAGTAAGAGACGATCACGTCCAATGTTAAGAAATATAAAAACCCGTAGTTCTTAAAAAAAGAGTCAGATCAAAACAAAAAGTACACCATTAGAACCGCCTTGTCCGAAACTTCTGCATAGTAAAATTTCTGTCCCTTGGCTTGAACAGCAAGGGAAATATATTGGCTTGAAAATCAAGAAAAGTGGCAGCTACTACAACATTCTGCCTAAACGGGATATTTTTTTCTTTTTTTTTCTTTTTTTTTCTTTTTTTGTATCCAGAGATAGTTTGGCACTGGAACATCGTAGAGGGTTGTTCAATAGCTCATTTTAAAGGAAATTAATTGGGTTAAAAATCTATAGTAACTAAAATAAATTATTTCTAAAAGAGAATAAATTTTTCCACCAAAAACTGCATTTTGATGTCTTTTCACACTGCAGTCTTTCAAACATAATCTTATACCAGCGGTAAGAATTGAATCCGGGTTGCAGCGGTAGCTAGCAACCTAGTAAGAGACGATCACGTCCAATGTTAAGAAATATAAAAACCCATAGCTCCTAAAAAAGGAGTCAGATCAAAACAAAAAGTACACCATTAGAACCGCCTTGTCCGAAACCCCTGCATAGTAAAATTTCTGTCCCTTGGCTTGAACAGCAAGGGAAATATATTGGCTTGAAAATCAAGAAAAGTGGCAGCTACTACAATATTCTGCATAAACGGGATATTTTTTTCTTTTTTTCTTTTTTTTTTCTTTTTTTGTATTCAGAGATAGCTTGGCACTGGAACATCGTAGAGGGTTTTTCAATAGCTCATTTTAAAGGAAATTAATTGGGTTATAAATATATAGTAACTAAAATAAATTATTTCTAAAAGAGAATAAATTTTTCCACCAAAAACTGCATTTTGATGTCTTTTCACACTGCAGTCTTTCAAACATAATCGTATACCAGCGGTAAGAATTGAACCCACGCCTCTGAAGAGACTGGTGGCTAACACCAGTGCCTTGGACCACTCGGCCAGGCTGCCTCTCATAAATAAATATATATGTGAATTTGGGTTGCAGCAGTAGCTAACAACCTAGTAATAAACGATCAGTCCAATGCTAAGAAATATAAAAACCCAAAACTCCTAAAAATAGAGTCAGATCAAAACAAAAGTACATCATTAGAAATACCTTGTCTGAAACCCTACTAGATAAATAATGAACGTCATCATAGTTTTATATTAGAGCTATGACGTGAATAGAGTAACGTCATAATTAGTATATAAGGAAAGTCAAAACTGAAAATTCTTTCATTCTTGATTAGAATAATGGTTAGATCAAAGCAGGCTATACGCAAGTTGAAGAAAGAGTACTACACAAACAACAGAGATAGTAACTTGAAAAGAAAAAAGCAAAGGTATTCAACCGACCAGGTGTATCGAGAAGTAATAATTGAGAGAGCAAAACAAAGGTATTCAACCGACCAGGCGTATCGAGAAGTAATAATTGAGAGAGCAAAAGAAAACAGCAAGATGTGTTATCACAATGATGAAGATTATAGACATGCAAAAATTGAGACAGCCAAACAAAAGATCAAGGAACGGTATAATTTTAGTTTTGTAATTCAAACCAGAAAAAAAACCAAAAATTTTAAAATTAGTCCTTCCTTCATATGTGCTTTGATCTGACACTATTTTTAGGGGGTTGAAGGTTATTTTTTGGGTTCCGGGGTTCAAATATCAGCTGTAACCATGATTAGCCAAGCACAGATTATAGTCGGGTCTATTTTTAATCACAATGAGCCCTTAGACTTTCTATATTATTCCAGTGCCCCACTGGCTGCAAATGAAACAAAAACGGAAGAAAAGATGCCTCCCATGCAGATTTTACTAGGTTGCAAAGACTTCCTGGATTTTCAAGTCAATGAATTTTCCTTGTTGATAAAGCTAAGGGACTGTAATTTTCGAGTTCATTCACTTTGGATACAACCATTGCGTCCACTGCCTCCCGCATGGTCAAAGCTTCGAATGGGTACACTATAACAAATTTAGGTCATGCGAAAAATATTGTCCTGACCTTTCAAATGTGTTAGCAAGGGGCTTGAAACATTCAGTTCAGTATTTAGTAGCTTTTTAACTTAAAAAATTCTCGATTATAGTAAGCAGAAGCTGTTTTACTATTAATTAAATTTTCGCACCATCAGTCATTGATCTCCTCAAAAATTATTATTACCAGCATCTCGGTCATATTGCAGAGAATACTGTAGAAAAAGAAAAAAAATGCAATAATTGTAGTATATATTCAAGGCCATCTATTGATACGTAAAGTAGATGGGTTAATTTGCTTCCAGATACTTCAAGCAGAGAATATTGAAATCTCAGCACTAAATTAGCTGACAGCAAACTTGAGCTTTGAAATGGAATTCAGAGCAGATGGGTTCAATATAGGCATAAATAACCTTTGAAAATGTCTCTTATCTTTGTAAATGTAGCTGCACAAGTAAACTAGGAACAACATTTATTCATTAAAGATGGTGTTCCTCTTATGTGTATCTTTTTTCTTTTTTTTACAACAAACTTCCTTAATCTAAAATGCAAGTTAATTCAGTACGAAAGACAATAAAACAATTGAATTCAAACTTTCTTTCTTTTGAATGGTCTTCCTCCCCTTTGTCTACCTCCTCTGAAAGACCTCTTTCCACCGGGCTTATCCCCTCTTCCTGATCTTGCATTCACTCTTTTCTCAATAACAGTCTCTAAGTATTCTTTCTCAGCATCATCTTCTAGAATATTCACTTTACCTTCACATTCATCAATTTCGACAATATCACCAGTTTTCTCTTTAACCTCTTTGGCTTTTTCAGCATTAGTCAAACGGACATAGGCAGCAACTTTACCATCTTTGTCTGTAGTGTCTACAAATTTAATTTCACTTGGGTCAACAAGGATTTTGAATTTATCTTTAATACTGTTCCAGGAAACACTCTTATCAAGATCTGTAATAAGTATAATTGAGCCATGTTTAGTTGCTTCGGTCAATTTCTTTATTAGATTCTCCTTTTCTTTTTCTTTCCTGTCAAGCTTCTCTTTCTTCATTGCTTCCTTTTTACTAAACAATTCGCGCTTTTCAGCTGACCAATCATCATACCACTGTCTGAACAAATAAACATTCTCATATTTAACGTTCTCCTGTTTCAGAAAAAAACCAGCATCCTCTCTAGTTTTAAATTTAACTAATGCAGTACCTTTAAAGTGCGGTTCTTTTTTCGACCCATAGTACCTCATTGTGATTTTTTCAACATCTCCAAAGTTTTTAAAAAACTTTAATAATTCATCCAGTGTTGCAGATTTATTGATACCTTTACAGTAAACTGTTCTAAGAGCAATTTCTCTCCTAATCTCATCTGTAATTTCTAGTATAGGCTTTACTCTTCTGATTTTCATACCATCCTCAGAAACTTCAATCAAACCAGATTCAGACTTCCTCAATGCTCCAGTTACTAATAACGGATGATCCGACAGAGATGCCAGTCGTTTGAATTTAAACAAAATTTCCATAGGAACCCATCCTTCATCATTTTTCTGAATATCTTCTAAAAGAAATTTGTCCCTCACAATGTTGGAGTCACCAAAGTAGAACTCAACATGTCTAATAATCTTATTCTCGAAATTACTAGCCATTGTTTTCTGCTTTATTTGGTCCTAACTAAAGTCAACCAAGCAATTAGTTGCTGTTGTGCTTCTTTTTAAATTCTTATTAAAACTTTATTACTCGTGTCTAAATATTATTTTCATGTTATGTTTATTGAAAGCTTGAACATAAGTTATTTTTGCTATTGTAAAGTTTACAAGTGAAGAAAAGATAAACTGAAGATTTTAAAACTCAGAAACCATAGGTGCATGACGTTATATTGTAAGAAATAAAATCTGTGTTGGAATTAAATAGGCGTCAATTACCCCCTAAGTGTATGATGATATTTGTCTGAACAATCACCCCTCGGGGAGAATATAAACCTTATACGAGTTATACCCCGTAAATGAATTTACCTTAACATTTTATTAATATAAGTTAATGTACTTCATTTGTCCTAAAATATGAATTTTATAAAAATTTCTAATGTCATGTTTAGTGAGGATTTTTATAAGATATGGTGTCATTAATGTTTCTTTAACGACGGACTAGTTAGTGAATTGGTTCTGAAGTGAAACCGCATATGATCTTTAATATAACTATCTGTGGAATTAACCTATACTTTATTTAAGTGGCGTGTAAAATTTAGAGGTGGTTCTTTATTATAAAATATCTTTGAAAAGACTGTATTATGAAAAGACATAAAAAATGCAGGTTTTTGTAAAAAGTGATTCTATTTTTCATTTTTTTTTGTTTTTTGATTAAAATAGGCACTAGATCTTCGAATTTCTGTTTAAATGAGCCCTCTCGTGACAATCTAGGACCACTGTGTCGATACAATCATCCCTGATAACAAAAAAAGGCAAATTAACACGCATTCGTGATCTTTCTTTTGGCAAAAAATACCAAATTCCACATTTTTGCAGATAGGAACTTGAAACTTCTAAAATAGAGTTCTTTGATACGCTCGTTAGTTCTTTAACGCTCTTTTTCATGTTCTTTTGACGTTCTTTTTTAATGCTCGTTCGTTCGTTCGTTCGTTCGAAGTTCGTTCTTTAATGTAATAAAATGAGCCATTATACAGCTCTCTATGATTTTCCAGTGCCCAGCTAGCTGAAGAGTAAAATCAAGCGGAAAGAAAAAAAGATGCCGTATGTGGAGAATATCGTGGTTAAAGTAAATTTTCTTGATTTTCAAGCCAATATAATTTTTTTGTTATTCCACCCAAGGGACGGTAAGTTTGCTATATAGATGTTTTGGACAAGGCGGTTCAAATACTGTACTTTTTGTTTTGATCTGAATCTTGTTTCAGGAGTTATGGGTTACCTTAGTTTTTACCATGGTGCGTGATCGTTTCTTACAAGGTTTCTAGCTACCACTGTAACCCAGATGATGGTTAGAGTTCGGTCTTTAAGTTATCATATACTGTTAAAATTCTTTCTTATATGAACATTTCTTGATGTAGTGGTTAGCACTTAGGACTTTGAATCCTGCGATCTGACTTCAAATCTCGGTGGACGGTTTTTATGAAATATAGCTTACTTATACGAACATTTAGGTTTCTGCGGTAATTCTTTCTTTTAAAAATTCAATCAAAGTTACTATGGCCTAGAGTTAGTTCTTTACCATATCATAACAATTTATTTTATTATAATCATTATTTTTGTTAGTTACAAAAAGGTTCTATATACAGAAGTTTGCTTTAAAATAAGCCATTACACACCTCTTTAGTATGATCATGAAATGTTTGATTTAATACTTCACTTACTATGGGTTACAGTTCGTTCCTTATTGTAAATTTTTTTGTTAAAACAGTAGAAAGGGGGGTAAAGGTCCCACGAGAACACCAGATATGGGCATAGAGTCCCTAGGGAGAACACCTGTGCTGTCAGTCCCACGAGTACACCAAATATGGGCATGGAATCCCCAGGGAGAATGATTGCGTAATCGATTGGGAACTAAATTTCCCAGGTCAAGTTATTTTTTGTTATTGTTTGGCCAAGTGCACGCTAGGGTCGAATGTTAAGATCCAGGAATAGGAAACAGGATCACGTGTTTCCTTCTCAGCCAATCAGAGGGTTGGTTACATCTCCTTCTAGACCAATCAGAGGCTCGCTTACATATGGTTTTCCCCATTACATGAAAATTCGCCCTTGGGATTTCGTAAATAACGGACATGCATTGTGATTAAATTATCAGAAAGTATTGTGACACAGTGGAAACAAGAATGGATATTATTGATGAGCTTGAAGCCTTGACAGCCTCAATTTACAATGTGAGTTCTGTTTTAGTACATTTTCATTTTTTATTTTCAAAATAAAATTGTTTTCCTTCGTCACCCTCCACTATATCTAAGTAAATCCCCACCCCCACAATAAAAACACCACTATGCTATCTTTATACTCGCTAGAAAACATAAAATATGTTATTTTTACCACATAAACCTAACCCCCCTCAAAACCCTCCACTGTTTTTACAAGTATAATTCTCGCAATTGAAATATTTCTCTTTTTTCGATAAAATTCTTGCTTTTCTGTATTGTGATCTTTTCTGTAACTGACTTCTGTCAATTCTTAGGCATTTTGCCGCTCTGTTTTGACATAAAGCTCCGCGCAATCTTATAAATAGTTTTTTCACCCCTTTTCTTGTTTTGTTTTCATTTGCGGTTAGGTTAGATAATCTAGGTTTTCAATGCTTTTTACGTAATTCTGTGTTTATCTGAAAATAGTGGAGAACTAATTATCTGCAAAATTAGCGATAGATATTTAGGACATTGGAATTCTATATTCTATGTAAGAGCGAAACAAGTTATTCTCCAAAAATAATTGCTAAAAATATTTTTATGAGATTGCTGAAAAGGGGGGGGAGGGGGATTGTTTTTCTCCATCAAATTAAAACATTTTCAAGACAATTGCAATAATTAAGCGCAGGCCTACGCAATCTGTATTTGGAGAAGTGAAATGAGTTATTTTCAAATTAAGGTCTAACAATATATTTAGGACATTGCTGAAAGAGGAGGAGGGGGACATGCCTCAATTCTATCGTCATCATTGTAAAGTGAAAAAACAAAACTGTTTCTTCGCGTTAGGGTAGTAAGAGGACCGAGGGTTTCTAAGAAAAAAAAGATAGCTTTATTATGTATAGTGCATAGATACCATTTACATCCAAGATTGTAATTTAGGCCTATAACCTGCTAGGATAACAATCTTTTTTCTATTTTAAAAGCATATAGACGGGAAACATTTAAAAAAAAATTCTCAGCAATGTAAAAATAGGGGCATTTCTCGCAAATTTTACCTTTTTGCTTTGCTTTTGGCTTAGGGGGCTTCTTAGTGATAAATGCTTTCTACACAAAATTATGGTTAGTGGGGGTGGGGATACTAATTTTCCTTCTGTAAAAAAAGGGGGAAATTATTTTGATACTAACTATTTTCTCTTCTTTAAGGCAAACTGTGAAGAATGTGTGCCCCCTCCATCTAAGAGAGCAAGAGAGGGTGAGGCAGCCCATATGCAGTCTGGTCGAAAACCAAAAAGAGAATGGGCGGCTTCTCATAATAAGGAGATCCCCGCCGTCTCATCGGTGCAATCCCGTGCCTGCTGCACAAGCCGCAGCCCAATCTGCACTAGAACGTAACGCCGTCGGCCCATCCGCTCTCCATGGACCTTCAAGAGCTGCCCCACATACACAAGGTCAGGAGGTACAGCATGCTTTGCCTGGGCTTTCGGGCACTCAAATACAGCCGGAATTTGCAAATGTGAGCATTTTTTCTTAAATAACTTATAGAAATATCTAAACATAGCCATTTTTCATCGCGCAGTAAAAGTGTCTCAGAGATATTAAAATATTAACCCCCCGCCCCCAACCATTGTTTTAAATTTCTATGATCCCCCCTCCCTCAGAGATATCTAAATATAATGTTTTTTTTTTATTTTTTGCTTTGTCAGACCACTCTCTTTTTCTAATCTTTCCAATTTTCTCTGGCCCCACTGTAGGCCATAAACTGTTGCTATCTCATAATAATATTTTTAGCTAATTTCTAGTCAATTACTGATAGAGAGCCTTTTTATCTCAAAATGCTATTTTCGCTAGAATATTATAGTTTTAAGGGACCTTCCAACAATCGATTCATTTCAGCACAGTAAAAGTGTGTCAGAGATATTAAAGGACATTGTTCCCCCTTTTAAATCAGGTCAATTATCGTATACATTCAGCCTGGTAAATTCTCGTAGTGAAGCCGAAAAGGGACACTATTTCCCAGCCATAACTTCCACATAAAACATTCTTTACATTATAAAATGCTTTTTATTTAAACACAATTCTCTATCAGAAAGAGATATGCTATAAAGTAAAGACTACGGTTTTTTTCAAAAGCTAATTAGTTTCTACCTTTTTTTCCATCCTTTAGGACTTTTCGTGTTTTTTTCAACACTGTAAAATTATGTCATAGATTTTAAAAGATGTTTTCCCCCCACTCAGTTTGAAGGACAGAGATTATACCATTTATCTCTTACACATATGGATTCTAATTTGCGTAATATTGTTGACAACTTTCAACCTTACAACTTGCCAAGATTTTAGGGGAGACATTGAATAAGAGTTAACGCTTCCAATTGAATTGTATTTTCCTGAATATCTTGGAACAGAACAGACGAGATTACAATAATTAAGCTAATGAGTTCACAACCTGTAAGGAATTAGAGAAACGACTTATTTCCAAAATTATGGTCTAACAATATTTTTTAGGACATTATGTAAACGGCCGGGAGCCGCGGAGCCCGGTGGCGGCCAGGAAGCGCTGTGGGGCCCGGGTAGGGAAGTGCCGCGGGTCGAGAAGCGCTGCGGTGTCCCGCTGGCCCACTCGGAGGGGAGCATTAAATAGTGGAAATTGAGGGGGGGGGGAGTTGTTTGAACAAATCAAATTGCCTTCTATGTCATTTTTAAAATATATTAAGCTGGAACTTTCAGAATATCGATAAAGTAGGGAATTAAATGCTACTAAGCGTGTTTTCAAGTAATAATTCAATTTTTTTTTAAAAAGTAAGGGTGATTTAGACAGATTGAAAATAAGCTATTTTTCATTTATAGGTTACATTGGTCCCATACTCACCATCTCCCCCTGCTCGTCAGTTGGAGAAGGAGAGATCATGCCAGTGGAGCTCTCCAACAATTCACTATGGAGTGGTAATTCACTTGAAATACCAGATTATATTGATGAGTTTTTAACTGATTTTTTAAATGTAGATTATAGCGCAGTTGAGCAGGGGGACTTACCTTTGCTGAGTCCAAAAACCTTACAGCTTTTGGATGTTTTTACCCCAGAATTAATAGGGAACCCTCCTTTTCTCGCCCCCTATAATCCACTTCCCATTATATCTAATGAAGTGGCTTCCAAGACCCCTCGCATTTAAAAATGTGGAGAGGGAGGGGGTGATGATAATAATATACACAAGGGGGAGGGGGAGGGGGTAATGTCCAAATTACAACTTTTCCCAAATTTTAATTAACAAATACAATTTGAAAAACAATATTTGTCTACACTGCGACTTTTGGTGACCATTTTAATTCGCTTTTGTGTGTTAATTTCGTGTTTGACCCCGTAGAAATTGTGCATGACTACCTAGATAGAATTCATGCACTGTTGGAGAACCAAATTCAATTATGGGGAGGGGGGAGGGATTCAATTAAGGTTTCAATTGTTTTAAAGGTGTTCTATTTAAATGAGGAAGTGAAGAAATGAAAAGAAATTAAATGAAAAAGTGAAGTTTACCACCATTATATACACTCCGAGATGCGCGTGATTTATACAAATTTAGAAAATTATGAGGATGCCTTTTGCGAGTGGATAGGTCATATTATTACGCATCTTGAGAATTATAACGAAAATGGGAGCGGCACTGTAGTTCTTTGTGTTGAAAATTTAAGCGTGAATAATTGTAAATTTAAGAAAGATTTTATTTCAAGAGGGGGGCAGGGTCGGGGTGGGCAGTAGTTTTAAATTACAATCCAGATTTAGTAGGATGTCGTTGTTTACAGCGGATCTGTTTTGAAACAGGTCAAAAATGTTTCTAGTACGCTTTCCTCATATCAGCATTTCAGCCTCTAGCAGATGACGCTACCAAGACGAATTTAGACGATTGGGCTGTACATGGGAAGGAGGGGTCCAATTTTCCCATTGTAGATTTCACTTGTTTAGAGGGAAAATACCCAGTGAAGCTAAGATCTATTGATATTTTTGAAAGGGCTAATGCCCATTTAAATATCGGCGTTACTGTGGTTTAGTATGAAACTGAATTTGAAGATGGGGTTCGTTCAAAAAAGAAGGGGGTGGTCTTCCCTGTAAGGGGCCCGTCAATTGATTTGGTCAGACACTGGGTTTTGTTGTTGTACACACCACCATCTAGTGAACTAGTCAATTTAATTTGCCATTTGAATCCTATCAAAGACAACAGTAGAATTCTGGGGTAGGGCAAGAAGAGGGGGAAATGTTTTTACTGTTCGACATTTCTCTCACGATTCTTGACTGAATTGAAGTTGCTAAATTATATGAGGCACTGTAGGCGGCACGGCTATCAGACAGTGGAAACGGTTTCAGGGGATAGGGCCATTTTACGCTTTAAAAATTTTCAAAACACCCTCCTCCAGTGCAAAAAAATATCTTTGGACTGTGAAGCTAAGCTGGTGGAAGTGAACGATCCTCGATTTCCAAACCGAGTCAGAGAACATCAAGTTATTGCAGTGTCCTCTGCCCATGCCCAGAGAGACAATTCTGACACCATGCAGTTGTTATAAATAGTATAAACTTTGGATTAGGGGGAGTTTGTGGTCAATACACTGACCAGATTAATTTACAAAGATAATGGTACTATTTATAGTGTAAGTTATACGCATTACCCAATGGTGTTGTCTGCAGAGGATCGACTCGCGATTAAAAATAAAAACAGAGTTGGGGTGTGTAAGGGAGACATGTTAGCTGGGGATGATGGTAATAACGGGAAAAGAGGGGGGAGGGGGAAAGTCAGAGATCATGACCACTTGTGATTGATCACATCATCGGGGGGTATTAGTTTTAGGGGGGATGCGCATCAATCGTGTAACTTAAATGTTAGCCAGCAGTTTTTTATCCCAGTTTTTATTCACAATGCAAATTATGATTTAAAGTTTATTTTACCGGCACTGGTACGTATGCACAGGGAGGGAGGGGGAGTAGACAGTCCATGGGTAAATAATTCATTTACCTATAAAATTATTCCCAAATCGGCCGAGAAGTTGTTGCTTCTCGAGCTGAAATGGGAGGTAGTAAATAATGGGCATACGTGTTGGAATAAAATCAGGTTCTTAGATTCCTTCAGTTTTTTTCCCAAGGCATTGAGTCAATTGATTCAAGTGCAGAAAAGCGACAATTTTGATAGCTTTCCCTTGCTTAAACAGCACTTTCCAGACAGTGAAATGTATGACCTATTGAACTGCAAAGGTGTATACGCATACGACTATTACTGTTCTGGCGCTCGCTTAAGCAATGTGAAATTACCTCCAATTGAAGCTTTTTACAATTCACTGACCAACAGTGAATGCACAGCCGAGGACTATGAGTTTGCCAAGAAGGTGTGGGATCAGGGGAATTGTAAAAATGGGTGGGATTATTGTAGACTGTACTTGGCCAGTGACGTTTTAACTCTGTTGGATATAGTCTGCAAGAACGCAGACCAGATCTATTCAGAGTTCGGGCTAGATATAGGTTATTATTTTTCCACACCACATTTGGTGATGGATTTGATTTTAAAAATTATTAGGGAGGAAATAGACCTAATCACCGATGTAGATCAGCACCTTTTTGTAGAGTGTTCAATGAGGGGTGTGTAGGTTTTTCATGGGGATCGCGTCTTGTCAACCGATCCGAGCGGACAAAACTGCAACACCGGTGCAAAGTCAAATGCAGTGTTCTTGGACATGAACTCATTGTACCCCTCGGCAATGTCTCACTACTCTTTGCCATTTGGTAACTATCAATGGCTTGAGAATCCTTGTAAGTTCCCCGAAATTACCACCATCGAGGAAAATGGGCAATAAGGATGTCTCTTTGAAATTGGATGGGCATATTCCTTTGGCGCTTCACGATTCAGTCAGAGATTTCGTTTTTCCCTGTATCAATCGACCCGTGAGCAGGGACTCACTGAGCCCCTAAAATCAATCATTGGTTGAGGATGTGGGGATGCACTGGACCTCTTCTTAGAAAAAACTGATTGCTGATTTTGACCCTAAGGAGAATATCGTTGTTCACCATGTGCTTTTGCACTGGATGGTGAACAATTGTTTCAAGATCACCAAAATACATAGGGTCCTGCAGTTCAATCAGAAACCATATTTGAAGACGTTTATCGACGCTTTTATTGATAAACGCTCTAGGGAAAACTCCAAAGTAGAGAAGGAAATGTACAAACTAATTCTAAAATCAGCGTTTGGCAAAATGTGTGAAAGCGTACGTAACAGATCTCGCTGTGATGTCGTGACTGACCCTCTAGAGTGTGCACGAATTATTGCCGACCCCCATTTTACATCTTTCACGAGCAAAGAGACTAGCATGGTTCTTTTACACAGGAAAAAGCGAACTATGGTGCCGAACAAGAGTATGGTAGACGGCAGGCCATTACAAGAAATGTCAAAAAGGTTTTGTATATCATTTTCTTAATATATATTCAAGGCGTAATAGCCGTGAAAGTGGGCGGTCCAATTTTACTGTGCGACTACAGATTCTCTGCTGCTAAAGGTAAAAACCGAGGATGTATTTGGAGGTTTAAACAATGGGGAACACATAAGCTTGCGGATGGATTTCACCAACTGGAATTCGTCCCTCTACTCCGAGTTGGTGAAACGTCAAGCCCCCAACCAACTATTAATGTTAAAATCAGAGACAGGGAGTGATTTGATATCCAGGGGGGCGTTCCCGGATCCTAAAGTTTATTGCGTTGAAACACATAGTGGGGATGAAGCTGGCTTGTAAAGGGGTGCCTACAGATTTTGTAAAGAGCAATTTCAGCATGAGTGTGTACAGAGACTGTGTAGAAAGTAACCTAGTGCAAAGAGCACAAGTGCTTGCAATTCGCTCTCTACAGTATAGAAATTATACTGTAAGAGTTGAAAAAAATGCAATGTTGTGTATATCCGACAAAGTCTATGTGCTCGAGAATGGTGTGAGTGTCCTGCCTCATGGCCACTATCATATTTCAGACCGAGTTGAATGCATAGACTATCGCAATCAACTTGGTCTGGATAAATTAACCTAACCAACTAACCCAACCACCAACCCGTTCATAAATTAACTAACCTCATCTCACCACCTTAAACATTGACCCAACCTAACCTGTAGCAGCAGTGACGACAACTATTGTATACTGTTTAGCCCCCGCGGCTCCCGGGGGGTGGGGGGTCCCGCCCGTGGCCGGCTCGGGGGAGTGGGGGGTCCCACCCGCGGTCGGCCTTCGTCCCCGCAGCCCCAGAGGGGGGGGGGTCCCCATTTTAAATTTATAATGTTCAACTGTGCTATAAATTTTTAAGTGTTTTTATTGTTTTCAAGTGCTGTTGTATAGAAAAGTGTACAACTCTACTAATGTACATAAAGTGTTCTTGCTGGACAAAAAAAAGTGTTTTTTTTAAGACAAAAAGTGTTGTACAGATAGTGTTATTGTTGATGGACAAAAAGTGTTTTTTTTATGTTGTAAAAAAAGTGTTATTTCTATGTTGTTCATGTTGAACATATATAGCTTAAATTTTTCCGAAATAAATGACAATGAAATATTGTTGTTCTTGTCGAACATAAAGTGTTGTTTTTATGTTGTTCATGTTGAACAAATATAGTATTCATGTTGCGAATAAATGATCATGAAATATTGTTTTTGTTGTTACTCTTCTTAACGTAGTAGATCTATGGGGAAATTATTACTACTACTTATTCATTGGAAACGTATGATTTACAGTTAGTTGTAGTCTGACTGTTGTTGACAACAGCAGCAGCATGTATCAATTTAAAACACCCTTCAGATCGTTTCTGTGTGGTCTCTCAATGTCGGGGAAAACAACACTCTTAACTAGAATAATTAAAAATTGCGATAAAATGTTTTTGGAAAAGCCAAAAAAAATCTACTATTGCTATAGTATTTGGCAGGATTCATTCGATTAAATAAAAGCAATTGCCACAACCATACCAATACAATTCATACGAGGACTTGATGTTTTCAATAGTATTGAACCGAACTCGTGGCTGATTATTGATGATTTGGCTGAATCCATTGAACAGTTCTCACAGGAAATGCTACAACTGTTTACCTGTTCGCTCCCACCATGAGAAGATTTCCATAACATAAGCTATACACAATCTGTTTTATCAGAGCACATGTATGCGAACCCTTGCTTTGAATTGTAACATCTATACTACATATCGAGACTTTCTTGTTTCATTCGCGATCAAAACTAGGACAGAAAATATACCCTGGTGCCCCAAGATTTCTGTTGTCAGCGTACACTCAGGCGACTAATAAACCTTATGGTTATATTTTGTTGGATCGTAATAAGAGCTTATCGGAGCACCTTTATTCGGTCAGCGAGCTTTTTAACTGAAAAATTACTGATCGTCTTTTAGTGAACAGTAGAAAAGACTATTGGTTGATGTCATGACACTGATAAAAATACACGAACAACGGCATCTATATTCCGTTTTGGGCACTTCAAAACCTCTATTCAGGAAGGTTATGATCAAAAATGATTTCGACAATGATTTCTTTAATCTAATATCTGAACATTGTTTAAATTTAACTGAGGGCAATGTTCAACTGCAAGACGGTGTTAGACAGCAGACAAAGCAACATCGTTCCACACTAAGCATCTTGGCTTGTAAAAACAAGGTAAAATTTTTTAAAACGAAATGCCTCCTTCAAGCGGGCTGTAGCTTTTTCGCAGTTTTACTGCTAATAATTGCAGAGCGTGTCAACAGTTTTCCCTAGAGAATGACAAAACCCTATTAATTGACACCATTTGAACTTATCCTCTCGCCTGTCGAACATTTTGAAGACAATCTAAGCAAATTCATTAATGATGAGAATATTGCCGATGACAAAAAAACTGCTTGTACTTCAAGATGCATTGTGACGTGTGGACAAACATAAACCTTATCGTGAGAGACCCACCGCTGTCCCCGATCCTTCTAAACAGGAAACATCTCCTCAAGATTCTGCAGCAGTGCAATCAAAGGAGAAGGAATTGAATTCGGTTGTTTCGAAAATTGGGAACCTATTGCCAGTGACCTATCCAGAAAAAAGCAAAAGAGTATTGTCTTATCTGAAGTTGGAAAATGATGATGCATCAAGTTCAAGTCGACAGCACAGGAAATCAAATTAAAATTCAGCGAAAAGGTTATAATCTAGTTGATTTAATTTGTGATATGGTAACGAATCTTAAAGGACTTTTAGCCCTTGACAATAATCTATACACCTTTTTAAGTCCATCTAATTTTCCCAAAAGTCTTATTGGACATAGATAAATTCTAAAGAAACTAAGAAAATATAGTCCTCCAACACCAACACCACCATTTAAAAAAGAAGAAGATTCAATATTTGAAAATACTATCAGCAGCAGCAATGATTTTAAAACACCTGTGGATGCTAGTCAAAAGCGAAGACGAATTGATTCACCCTCCAGTGTGCAAAAGGGGAGTGGACATTACACTACGTGTTTGCGTTCAAAATGGATGAAGTTAAGAAAGCTATCTATGAAAATATTGGTGAAGCAGGAAGTTTAAGATCCCCCGAAATACTTTCTAAAGTTGCCTCTGGCAGCACATTAAAAAAAGCAAAAGAGTATATAGAGAATGAGCCAAGTTAAACACAGCCTCGGAATCACAGGCTTCTAAGCAAACAATATCGACAAACTAAAGCCTTTTCCCTCTGTAAATAATGCAAACGGATAGTCTAACTTTAGATGCGATTCAACGGCGCCATAATGCACCCAGCAAATATATTATGCTGTCAATCATTATCTTTATTCATTCAGCCTGTGAAACCCTGTTACGGTAATAGAGATATTTAGAAGCTGATCGGGCCATTGAAACTATTCTTGAATAGGATTTGTATAAAAAAATTGAATTGGATAGTGGCAGTGTATTTGTTAATCCACATGTTCAACAGGATATTATGAAATATGATACAACACTTTATTATAGTAACAGCCCGACAAAGGCTGCATCGCCTGAACGATTAATAAGAACGATTCATCTGTTAATTTAAAGATTCCAACCTGAAAATACACTTTCTTTTATTCGGGATTTAGATAAAATCATGCAGATACACAATCATCGACTTCATCAATCTCTGTTCAATCCAGGCCCTTAATAGCTTCACTATAATGAAAACACATTTTAGGCTTTTCTAAAACAATACTCCAATGGTGGAAAAGAAAAAAAATGTGAAAAAGAAACTCAATATTGGTGATACTGTTCAAATTAATAGAACCATCAATTTTTTTGAAAAGGGATATTATTTATGGAGCACCGAACTTTTTAAAGTGTCCAAAAATCCTGGACACCGAACCCACGACATATCGACTGCGAGACACCAAAGATGATGAGATTCTCGGCGGTTTTTATGAATATGAACTGCAAAAAGTTAGAAATACTAGTGAAAATTATCAAATTGAAAAGATATTAAAGATTCGTACTCATAGGGGCAAGAGACAGCTGCTTCTTCGCTGGCTAGTATACAACTCTGATTAAGATTCTTGCGTCGATGTTGAAGATATTGACAATGTTAAATGATTTCTATGTGACTTTTATTTCCAATGTTTCTGATCTACTCTACAAGAATTTGAATAGAACAAGTTATTTTTGGACAAAACTGTCTTCGAGTATCAAATTCAACCACAATGGGAAGTGTGAAGTGGCTCGTGGTCAGTGTATTCTTAAAAATTCCTTATACAGTCTGAGAGAGGGTTGTAAGTATAAAACAAAAATTTGACACTATGACTGTTTCCCGCCACCCTCAGGTGATTAAGAATAAATTCAAAAGATCAATTGGATAGATTATCCATATATTGAATTACCCTACGGTGAACTCACCTGTGTGAATTATTTATATTGTTATATTAATAAAAGAATTGCCGCTCGTAAAAAGGGAGCTTTTCATTTCAACTATTCGAAGGAGGAGGGCAAGATCTAAATTAGTTCGCCTATTGTAAGCGAAAAGGTTATCATCAATGATAATCTAAGGGATGTTCATGGCTTTAAGTTCAATAGAATCAATAGTAACTGTGCCGGAAACACCAATTTCATTCATGCTGACTACCCGTCTGCCATCTCCTCGGATCTTTGTATGTTTTTGTACACTTCATTTACGGAAACAACTAGGGTTCATAATTAAAATGCTCCCTTCTTACGAGTTCTGGAAGCGACAACGATTCCAGAGCATACACACCACAAAAATATAAAGCCTCTTCAGCATATTCCCGTAAACAATTCCTATTTCGAACTCGCTCAGTTAACACTAAGAACTGAATTGGGTGATCCCATAGCAATTTCAAAAGGTTTGGCTGTGATTACATGCCATTTTCGATCCACATCGTTCAAAACAAGATGTCTAATAGATAAAGTGATATTCACTTGTCCTGATATTGACTGCTATGTTATACTCTTGGTCCAAGACAACAGGGCAATGGAATGGACTATTACAAAGGTCGCTCGTCAATGTCTGGCTACGGTCTTGGCAGTTGGTTTCTAAGCTAGTTTACGCTCTTCAACTACCGACTTGGGCGCATAGACACTAATATCTTGTACACGAGTCTTCGAAAATCTTGTACCCCAACTATTGTAATGAAGTCCGATAGACATTCATAGAACGTGCTGCGGAAAGACCTGTTGAGGTCCAGTTGCCGAGCCGGCTTGGCAAGAGTATTAACATAGCAGTCAATATCAGGACAAGTGAATACTCACTTTTCTAGTTGGACGACATCTTGCTGTTGTAACGATGGGACGAAAATGTGCACTTGTAATCACAGCGCAGAACCTTTTGATAATTGCTATGGGATCACCCAATTCAGTTCCTAGTGTTAACTGACAGAGTTCCAAATAGGAAGTGTTTACAGGACTATATTGAAGATGCTTTATATTGTAGTGGTGAATATATTCTTGATTGGTTTGTCGTGCAAGCACTTGTAGGAGGGGAACAGTTGAATTACCAACCCGAGATGTTTCCACAAATGAGGCGTAGAGAAATATACAAGTGTCCGTGGAGAAGGCAGGCGGATAGTCAGCCAAAATGAAATTAGGGTTTCCGGCATTTTTACCATTGATTATATTAAGCTTAAAGCCAAGAACATCCTTTAGATCATCATTGAGAATAACCTTTTCGTTGGCAATAGGTGAACTAATGTAGATGATACCCTCCTCCTTTGAATAGTTGAAATGAAAAGATCCTAACGAGCTGAAATTCATTTATTAATAGAACGACATAGATCATTCATACAGTTGAGTTCCTCATAGGGTAATTCAATATATGGATAATCCATCCAATTGATTTTTTGAATTTATTCTTGATCAACTGTGGGTGGCAGTGGCTAATCAGAGGGTCTAATTTTAATTTCATATTTAGGATCTTTTCTCAGGATGGCGTAGGTATTTTTGAGAATACAATCGACAAGAGCCACTTCAAGCTTTCCGTCGACATTGATGGTGGGGGAGAGTTTCGTCCAAAAATCGCCTGTTTTATTCAAGTCGTTGTAGAGAGAATCAGAAACATTGGACATGAAAGTCACATAGAAATCATTGGGCATTGTTAATATCTTCAGCACCGATCCAAGAATCAATATCAGAGTTGTATCCTAGCCAGCGAACAAGCAACTGTTTCTTGCCCCTACGATTACTACTCTTTAATATCTTTTCAATTTTATAAATTTCGCTAGTGTTTCTAAATTTTTGCAGTTTATATTCATACAAAACGCCGAGAATTATATCATCTTTAGTGTCTCGCAGTTGATATGTCGTGGGTTTAGTGTCCAGGATTTTGGACACTTTAAAAAGTTCAGTGCTCCATAAATAATTCCCCTTTTCGAAAATATTGGTGGTTCTATTAATTCGAACAGTATCACCAACATTGAATTTCTTCTTCAAAGTTTTTTTTCTTTTCCACCATTGGAGTATTGCTTTAGAAAAGCATCAAATGTATTTTCACTGCAGTGAACATCCCGAGGGCTTGAGTTAGACAGAGATCGATGAGGTCGATGGTTGTATATCCGCATGATTTTATCTAAATCATTAATAATAGCACGTGTATTTTTCAGGGTACAAAGTGTTGAAATTAACTGATGAATCGTTCTTATTAATTGTTCAGCCAATGCAGCCTAAATCGAGCATTGAGTATGATAAAATAATGTGTTATATTTTGATAGAAACTTTTGCATGTGTGGATAAACCAATTCACTGCCACGATCCGATTGAATTTTTCTATACGAATCCTGTTCAAGAATACTTTTAATGGCCTGAGCAACTTCAACACCTCTCTTTGACCGTAATGAAATGGCATAGGCATAGCGACTAAAGACACCGATTGCCACCAGAATATATTTGTTGGGTGCATTGTGACGCCGTTGAATTGCGTCTAAAGTTAAAAGATCCGTTTACATTATATGCAGAGGGATAACGGCTTTAGTTTGTCGATAGTATTTGCCTCGAAGCCTGTGATTCCGATGTAGTGTGTAACTCGGTTCATTCTGTAGATACTCTTTTGCTTTTTTTAATGTGCTGTCAGAGACAACTTTAGAAAGCGTTTTGGGAGAACTTAAACTTCCCACTTTACCAATATTTTCATAGACACAGAACTTCATCCATTTTGAACGCAAACACGTAGTGTAATGTCCACTCCCCTTTTGCACACTGAAGGGTGAATCAATTTGTCTTTGCTTTTGACTAGCAGCCACGGGTATTGTAAAATCATTGCTGCTGCTACTGCTGATAGTATTTTCAAATATTGAATCTTCTTCTTTTTTAAATGGTGGTGTTGGCGTTGTTGGAGGACTATATTCTCTTAGTTTCTTAAGAATTTGCTTATTGCCAACAAGGCTTTTGGGGAAGTTTGATAGACTTAGAAAGGTGTATAGTTGTCTTTAAAAGGGTAGAATCTCTGTATGAGTCGTCATCATATAGAATATTACATCAAATAGGTTCTATCTTTTTCCCTGAAATAAAATACACTCCAAAACGCTGTCAAACTAAACTTGATCACCATCAGTTTCAGACTCGAAACATAATAATACTCTTTTACTCTGTTTACGATAGGTCAGTGGCACTAAGTTTCCAATTCTCAAAACACTCGAATTTAAGTCTTTCTTCTTTGAGTGCACTGTTGCTGTTACTGAGTCTTGAGGAGATGATTCCTGTTTAGAGGGATCGATGACGGCGACAACGGCGGGTCTCTCACGATAAGTTCTATGCTTGTCCACATGTCGCAATACATCTTGATCTAAAAGGAGTTTTTTGTCATCGGCAATATTCTCATCATTAATGTATCCGCTTAGATTGTCTTCAAAATGTTCGAAGGGCGAGAGGACAAGTTCAAATGGTGTCAATTTATAGTGTTTAGCCATTCTCTCTCTAGAGAAAACTGTTTACAAGTCCTGCAATTATTGGCAGTAAAAGTGTGAAAAAGCTACCGCCTGCTTGAAGGAGTCGTTTTCCTTTAAAAATTTTTACCTTGTTTTTACAAGCCAAGGCGCGTACAGTGGAACCATGTTTCTTTGTCTGTTGTCTAAAACCATCTGGCAGGTGAACATTGCCCGCAGTTAAATCTAAACAAAGTTCAGATATTAGATTAATGAAATCATTGTCAACACCATGTTTGAGTATGGCCTTCCTAAGCGAGGGTTTTGAAATTCTTAAAATGGAAAATAAATGCCGTTGTTCATGTAGTTTCTTCAGTGTCATAATGGCAACTAATAGTCTTTTTAGTGTTCGCGGGGAGATATACTGTATTTTCATTGTTGAAAATGTCAGTGACTACGCGTAGATCCTCTGGCGTGCTCTGATTAAGATCCAGCAAAATGTACCCGTGGGGCTTACTGGTCGCCTGAGTGTACGCTGACAACAGAAATTTAGGGGCGCCTGGATAGATCTGTTTATTGAGGGTTATTAGCGAGCTAGAATCACGAACAACTCGATAGATAATATAGATAGTGCAATTCAATCCAAGGGTTTGCATACATTTGCTCTAATGAAACGAATTATATAGAACTAGGTTTATGCAAATGTTCTCAAGGTGAGAGCGAACAGCGAACAGCTGTGGCATTCCCTGTGAGAACTTTTCAATGGATTCAGCCAAATCATCAATAATCAGCCACGAGTTCCGTTCAATACTATTGAAAATATCAAGTCCTCGTATGAATTGTATTGGTATGGCTGTGGTACTGGATTTTATTTGATCGTAGGACTCCTGCCAAATACTATAGCAATAGTAGATTTTCTTTGGTTTTTCCACAAACATTTTCTGACAATTTTGAATTATTTTAGCTAAAAGTGTTGTTTTCCCTGACATAGTGGGACCACACAGAAACGATCTGAAGGGTGTTTTAAATTTATACATGCTGCTGTTGCTGCTGCTGACAACAGTTGGACTATGAATAACTGTAAATCATACGTGTCCAGTGAATAAGAAGTAGTAGTAATAATTTTCCCATAGATCTATCTACGTTAACAAGAACAACAAAAAAACAATATTTCATGGGCATTTATTCAACATGAAAACTCTATTTGCTCAACATGAACAATAACAAAAACAACGATAAAAATGACACTTGTTCAACAAGAACAAAAACAATATTTCATGATCATTTATTTGCAACATGAAAACTCTATTTGTTCAACATTAACAACAATAAAAATGACACTTTATGTACAACATTTATTATAAAAACACTTTTTGTCCATCAACAAGAGCAAGAACAACAACACTTATTGTCTTAAAAAAAACACTTTTTGTCCATCAACAGCAACAAGAACAACACTTATTGTCTTAAAAAAAAACACTTTTTGTCCAGCAAGAACACTAGTACACACAGTAGCACACTTTTCTGTACAACAACAACAGCAATTGAAAAAAACAAAAAACACATGGAAAACTGATAGCACAGTTGAACATTACGAATTTAAAAATGGCCCCCCACCCCCCCGGGGTCGCGGGCCCGAAGGCCGGCCACGGGCGAGGCCCCCCACCCCCCGGGGCCGGCCGCGGGAAGGGCCCCCCGGGAGCCGCGATGGAAAAAACTGTACAATAGTTGTCGTCACTGCAGGTTAGGTTGGGTTAGTTGAGGTTGGGTTAGTTAATTTATGAACGGGTTAGAGCATTTAATTTATGAACGGGTTGGTGGTGGTGGTTAGTCGTTGGGTTAGTTGGTTAGCTTAATTTATCCAGACCAAGTTGATTGCGATAGTCTATGCATTCAACTCGGTCTGAAATACGGTAGTGGCCATGTGGCAGTACACTTACACCATTTTCGAGAAAATAGACTTTGTCAGATATACACGACATTGCATTTTTTTCCACTCTTACAGTATAGTTTCTATACTTTAGATAGCGAATTTCAAGCACCAGTGCTCTCGACACTAGACTACTTTCTAGACAGTCCCTGTACACACTCATGTTGAAATTGCTCGTTACAAAATTTGTAGGCACCCCTTTACACGCCTGCTTTTCATCCCCATTATGAATTTCAACGCAATAAACTTTAGGACCCGGGAACACACCCCTGGATATCAAATCACTCCCCGTCTCTGATTTTAACATTAATAGTTGGTTGGGGGCTTGACGTTTCACCAACTCGGGGTAGAGCGACTGATTCCGGTTGGTGAAATCAATCCGCGAGCTGATGTGCACCCCATTTTCTAAATCACCCAATACATCCTCAGTTTTTACATTTAGCAGCATAGAATGTGTATCACAAGATTAAACTTGAACGTCCCCCGCCCGGGCTAATTGAACCTTGCACACTTTTTAAAAAAACGACAACTTGAGCTTTTTGGAAATTTCAAGTACTGGACTACCGCCTGCTATATTCTTGTTCAGTACAACATTTCACATTTTCCTGTGTAGAAGAAGCATGCCAGCCTCTACGCTCGTGAACGATGTAAAATTAGGGTCGGCAATAATTCGTGCACACTCTAGAGGGTCAGTCACGACGTCGCAGTGAGATCTGTTACGTACGCTTTCACACATTTTGCCAAACGCTGAATTTAGAATGAGTTTGTACATTTCCTTCTCTACTTTGGAGTTTGCCCTAGAGCTTTTATCAACAAAAGTGTCGATAAACGTCTTTAAATATGGTTTCTGATTGAGCTGTAGGACCCTATGTATTTTGGTGATCTTGAAACCATTATTCACCATCCAGTGCAAAAGCACATGGTGAACAACGATATTCTCCTTAGGGTCCAAATCAGCAATCAGTTTTTGCTTAGAGGGGGGCCAATGCCACCCCATATCCTCAACATGTGATCGATTATAGGGTCTCAATGAGACCCTGCTCACAGGCCAATTGATTCAGGGAAAACTAAAATCTCTGACTGAATCGGGAAGTGCCAGTGGAATGTGCCCGTCAATTTCAAAGAACCATCCTTGTGGCCCATTGTCCTCAACGGTGGTAATGTCGGGGAACTCACAAGGATTCTCAAGCTATTGATTGTTCCCACACGGGAAAAAGTATTAATAAATTGCCGAGGGGTACAATGAGTTTATGTCCAAGAACACTGCAGTTGAATTTACACTTGTGCTGTTGTTTTGTCCTCTCGGATCGGTCGACAAGACATGACCCCATTGAAAAATATACCCTCCCCTCATTGAACGCTCTACAAAAAGGGGCTGATCTACATCGGTGATTAGGCCTATTTCCTCCCTACTAACTTTTATAATCAAATCCATCACCAAATGTGGTGTGGAAAAATAGTAACCTATATCTAACCCGAACTCTGAATAGATTTGGTCTGTTTTCTTACAGACTATATCCAACAGAGTTAAAACGTCACTGGCCAAGTACAGTCTACAATAATCCCACCCATTTTTACACTTCCCCTTATCCCACACCTTCTTGGCAAACTCATACACCTCGGCTGTGCATTCACTACTGGTGAGTGAATTGTAAAAAGCTTCAATTGGAGGTGGTTTCACCTCGCTTAAGCGAGCGCCAGAACAGTATTAGTCGTATGTGTATACACCTTTGCAGGTCAATAGGTCATAAATTTCAATGTCTGGAAAGTGCTCTTTAAGCAAGGGTCAGCTATCAAAATTGCAGTATTTTTGCATTTTAATCGCGTGTCTCAATACCTTGGGAAAAAAACTAAAGGACTTTAAGTAACTGACTTTATTACAAAACGTATGTCTATTATCCACTACCTGTCCTTCAAGTTCGAGAAGCAGGACCTTCTAATTTGATTCGGTGCTGTTTTGATCGGTAACTGAACTGTTTACCCATGGACTATCTACTCCCCCTCGTTCCCTTTGCTTACATGCCAGTGCCGGTAAAAAAATTTTAAGTCGTATTTCGCTTTATGGATAAAAACTGGGATAAAAACTGTTGGCTAACATTTAAGTTATACGATTGATGCACAACCCCTCAAAGATTACTACCCTCAAAGGATATGTCCTGCCTACGATGATTATGGTCTCTGACTTTCCCCCTCCCCTCTCTTTTCCCTTTAGTCCCTTTAACCCCCTCTACGAACTCCCCCTTACACACCCAACATATTTTTTGATTTTTAATCGCGAGACCATCATCTGCAGACAACAACGTAGGATAATAGGTATTTCATAAATAAGAAAGACCACCAATAGCTGTACAGATTAGGCTGGTCGATGCCCAGACCATGAACTCTCCCTCATCCGAATTTTCTATTATTTACAACAGCTGCAGAACGCCTGGTCTTTATTTTTTGGCATGGACGTTGGCAACGGAACGAGCTTGGTGGTCTTTCACTTGATCTGAAAATTGAGGATCATTCACCTCCACCTGCTTAGCTTCAAAGTCCAAAGATGTTTTTTTAAACTGGAGGAGGGTGTTTTGAAAATTTTTGAAACGTATAATGGCCCTATCCCCTGAAACCGTTTCCACTGTCTGGTAGACAGGCCTTCTACAGTGCTTCACATGATTTCGCAGCTTTAATTATGTCAATAATCTAGAGAGGCATGTTGGACAATAGAAACGGGGACTCTGTTTCTTACCCTCCCCCAGAACTCCACTGATGTCTGTGATTGGATTGAAATGGCCAATTGAATTGGCCAGGTCACTAGATGGTGGTGTATACAACAACCAAACCCAGTTTTTGACCAAATCAATCGACGGGCCCCTTACTGGGAAAACCAACCCATTCTTTTTTGAACGAAGCCCATCTTCAAATTCAGTTTCATACTGAACCACAGTAACGCCGATATTTAAATGGGCATTAGCCTTTTCAAAAATATCAACATATCTTAGCGTTACTGGATATTTTCCCTCTAAAACAGTGAAATCTATAATGGGGAAATTAGATCCCTCCTAGCCATGTACAACTCAATCGTCTAAATTCGTTTTGTTAGCGTTACGTGCTAGAGGCTCGAATGCTGATATGAGGAAAGCGTACTTGAAACATTTTTGATCTGTTTCAAAACAAATCCACTGCACACCTTTACATCCTTCTAGATCTGGATTATATTTTAAAACTATACCCGTATCACTATGTCCCCCTCTTAAAATAAAATCTTTCTTAAATTTACAGATGTTAACGCTTAAATTTTCAACATAAACAACTACAGAGCCGCTCCCATTTTCATTAAAATTCTCAAGATGCGCAATACTGTGGCCTATCCGATCCATGAAAACACTCAAAATTCTCTAAATTCGGATAAATCACGCGCATCTCGGAGTGTATATAATGGTGGTAAACTTTACCTTTTCCCTCATTGAATTAGAACACCTTTAACACTATAGAAACCTGAATCAAATCCCCCCCCCTCCCCATACCTGAATGTAGTTATCCAGTCGTTCCCAAAGTTTATATACGTTGCCCTGCACTAATTATACGTGACCAAACATAAAATTAACACACCCAAGTAAATTAAAAGGATCACCAAAAGTCGCAGTCTAGACAACTATTGCATTTAAAATTGTGTTGGACAGCTGAAATTTGGGAAATGGTGTAAATTGGACATTGCCCCCCTCCTCCTCCCCCTTTTGTTTATTATCATCACCCCCTCCCCCTCCACTGTTTTAAATATTTTGGATAATGGAAGCCACTTCATTTGATTGAAACGGACGTAGGGTATAGGAGGCTAGAGGGGGAGAAGAATTCCCTGTTAAATCCCAGCTAAAATCATCTAAAAGCTGTAATGTGTTTTGACTCAGCAAAGGTAAGTCCCCCTGCTCAACTGCGCTATAATCTACATTTAAAAATCACCTAAAAAGTCGTAAATGTTGTCTGGTATTTCAAGTGAATTACCACTCCATAGTGAATTGCTGTGGAAGTCCATAGGTGCGTCAAAGGGTTCTTCTTCTTCTTCTTCAACTGATGAGGGGGAAGACAAAGAATATGGGACCAATGCAACCTATAAATGAAAAATAGCTTATTTTCAAAGTGTTCAAATCACCCCTACTGTTTTTTTTAATTGAATTATTACTTGAAAACACGCTTAGTAGCATTGAATTCCCTACTCAATCGATATTCTGAAAGTTCCAACTTAATATAAGATATTTACAATACATAATAGGTTTTGATTTTGTTCAAACAACTCCCCCCCCCTCAATTTCCACTATTTAATGCTCCCCTCCAAGCGGCCCAGTGGGCCACCACTGCGCTTCCCGCGGCGCTACCCGACCCGTGGCGCTTCCCGGGCCCACCAGCGCTATATAGCCGTTTACATAATGTCAAAAAAAAAATATTGTTAGACCATATGTCGTTTCTCTCTACTTCCTTACAGTATTTGTGAACTCATGAGCTTAATTATTCTAAATAGCAGTCTGTTATACAATCAAGATATTCAGGAAAATACAATTAAATGGGAACCTTTAACTCTTATTGAATGTCTCCCCAAAATCTTGGCAAGTTGTAAGGTTGAAAGCTGTCAACAATATTACGAAAAATAGAATCCATATGTGTAAGAGATAAATGGTATAATCTCTGTCCTTCAAATTTAGTGGGGGGAAAAAATCTTTTAAAATATATGACATAATTTTACAGTGTTTAAAAAAAATCGAAAAGAAAAGTCCTAAAAGATGGAAGAAAAGGTAGAAACTAATAAGCTTTAAAAAAAAACCGCGGTCTTTACTTGATAGCCATTGTCTCTTTCCGATAGTGAATTGTGTTTAAATAAAAGCAGTTTATAACGTAAAGAATTTTCTATGAGGAAATTATGTCCGGGATATAGTGTCCCTTTTCGGCTTCACTATGAGAATACAGATGGCTGAATGTATACGATAATTGATCTGATTTAAAATGGGGGAACAATGTCCTTTAATATCTCTGAGACACACTTTTACAGTGTTGAAATGAATCGATTGTTGGAAGACAATCCTTAAAACTATAATATTCTAGTGAAAATAGAATTTTGAGATATAAAGGCTCTCTAACAGTAATTGACTAGAAATTAGCTAAAAATATTATCGAAGAGATAGCAAAGATGCCTACAGTGGGGCCAGAGAAAATTGGAAAGAGAGTGGTTTTCTTTGACAAGCAAGCAAAAAAATTACATTATATTTAGAAATCTGTGAGGGAGGGGGGAACAGAGAAATTTAAAACAATGGTTGGGGGCGGGGGGTTAATATTTTAATATCTCTGAGACACACTTTTACAACGCGATGAAAAATGGCTATGTTTAGATATACCTGATAAGTTAGGTAAGAAAAAATGCTCGCATTTGCAAATTCCAGCTGCACTTGGGTGCCAGATGGTCCGGGTAGCGCATGTTGGAGGGCAACCTCATGATCTTGTATAGGCGGGGTGGGTCTTGAAAACTCGGGCAATGCATGTTGGAGGGCAAGCTCACAATCTTGTATAGGCGGTGCTGCGGCATTAAAAGCAGTCATCCAGTCTCTTTTTGGTTTTCGGCCTGGCTGCATATGGGCTGCCTCATCCTCTCTTGTTCTCTTACTGGGAGGCGGCGGGCATTTGTCGGAATCATCCTTAAAAAGAAGAAAACATTTAGTATGGAAAATAATTTCCCCCTTTTTTAAAGAAGGAAAATTAGTACTCATAACCTAACTATAATTTTGTGTAGAAAGCATTTATCACTAAGAAGCCCGCTCCCCCTAAGCCAAAAGCAAAGCAAAAGGTAAAATTTGCGAGAAATGCCCATATTTTTACCTTGCCGAGAAATTTTTAAAAATGTTTCCCGTCTATAGGCTTTTCAAATAGAAAAAGATTGTTAGCTTAGCAGGTTATAGGCCTAAATTACAATCTTGGATGTAAATGATATATATGCGCTACACATAATAAAGCTATCTTTTTTTTCTTAGAAACCCCCGGCCCTCTTACTGCTTAACGCGAAGAAACAGTTTTGTTTTTTCACTTTACAATGATGGAGATAGAATTGTGCCATGTTCCCCTCCCCCCTTTCAGGAATGTCCTAAATATATTGTTAGACCTTAATTTGAAAATAACTCGTTTCACTCCTCCAAATACAGATTGCATAGGCTTGCGCTTAATTATTGCAATTGTCTGAAAAACCGTTTTAATTTGATGGAGAAAAACACCCCCCCTCCCCCCTTTTCAGCAATTCCATAATAATATTGTTAGCAATTATTTTTGGAGAATAACATGTTTCGCTCTTACATAGTATAAAGAATTCTAATGTCCTAAATATCTATCGCTAATTTTGTAGACAATTAGTTCTCAGCTTTTTTCAGACAAACCCATAATTACGTAAAAAGCACTGAAAACCTAGATTGCCTAGCCCAAACACTATTGTAAACAAAACAGGAAAAGAGGTGATAAAACTGTTTCTAAGCTTGTGCGGAGCTTTATTTCAAAACAGAGCGACAAAATGTCTAAGAATTGACAGAAGTCAGTGGTAAGAAAAGATCACAATACAGAAAAGCAAGAATTTATCGAAAAGGGAATTATTCCATTTGCAAGAATTATCGTTGTAAAAACAGTGTGGGGGGTTTTGAGGGGGTTTATGTAGTAAAAAGAACATATTTTATGTTTTCTAGTGAGTAGTGAGTTCTAGGGAGTTTGTATTGTGGGGGAGGGGATTTACTTAGATATACTGGAGGGTGACCAAGGAAAATAATTTTATTTTGGAAATAAAAAATGAAAATGTACTCACATTGTTAATCATTGCAGATGAAGCTTCAAGGTCGATAATATTAAATGTTATATCCATTGTGTCACAATACTTTCTGAATGTTCAATCACAACGCATGTCCGTTATATACGAAATCCCAAGGGCGAATTGTTATGTAATGGGGAAAACCATATGTAAGTGAGCCTCTAATTGGTCTAGAAGGAGATGTAAGCGAGTCTCTGATTGGTCTAGAAGGAAACACGTGATCCTGTTTCCTATTCCTGGATCTTGACATTCGCCCCGAGCGTGCACTTGGCCAAACAACAACAACAAATAAATCGACCTTGGAAGGTGTTATTGACCCTGTCCCCTATTCCTGGATCTTAACATTCGCCCCGAGCGTGCACTTGGTCAAACAACAACAACAACAACAACATTCCACAGCTGTTCTCCCTGGGGACTCTATGCTCATATTTGGTGCCCCGTCACGACTGACAGCACACGTGTTCTCCCTGGGGATTCCATGCCCATATTTGGGGCCCCGTCACGACTGACATTACCACGTGTTCTCCCTAGGGACTCTATGCCCATAAAAGGAGCCCTGTCACGATCAATAAGGGCCTTTCTACTAATACTGGAAGAAAGAAAGCTAAGGATTGAGCTTTATCAAAAATATCTAGATGATAAAAGTGATGTTTCGTATGAATTGTTCAAAAAACAGCGTAATTTAGTGAACAAATTGCGTCGCAAAGCTATGGCCGAATATTACGATGGAAAGTTTTCAAATTGTAAAGGAAATATGAAAGAAACATGGAAACTGATAAATGACGTGACCAATGGGAATGCTCAAATTAGAAGGAATGAAGTACAACTTGAAGGGTTCGCCCCTGATGATAAGCCTGGAGTTGCAAATGAATTTGGTAATTTTTTCTCCACTATTGGTATTAAAGTGCAAAATAGTTTATAAAATAAATGTGAACAGTTTCAAGAATACATTATATGTGGTAACAAAGGGGAGAGTTTTGAAATAGCCTTTGATCCGTGCACAAGTGATGAACTTCTTAAAATAATAAAATCTCTGAAATCAAATTCTGCGGGAGTGGGCAGCTTATCTCTTCGAGTGTTTAAGGCAATAATGCATTATATTCTACCGTGTCTGATTTTTATTATAAACCTGTCACTTGAAAAGGGCATTTTTCCTGACTAGCTAAAAGTTGCAAAAGTGATAACACTTCATAAAGGTGGCCCTAAAAAGGAAATTGAGAGTTGGAGACCGATTTCGATCCTTTCATTGTTTTCGAAATTATTAGAAAAAGTTATTCATAAACATCTATATAGTTTCCTAAAAACTAATGGTTTGCTGAGTGAGACCCAATTCGGATTTCGCAAAGGGCACTCGACGACGAATGCTTTGCAACAACTTATAGAATCAATCAACAGTGGTATGGACAGAGGTAAAACACTTTTATCTATATTTATAGATATTTGCAAAGCATTAGATATAGTTGATTTTCAAGCTCTACTAAGTCGGATGGAGTCGTTAGGTGTCCATGGAAAGTGCTTGAAGTGGTTTGAAAGTTATCTCACAGGGAGATCCCTCAAAGCAGTATTGAATGATGTGTGCTCAGCAGTATTTCCAGTAGCATGTGGAGTACCACAAGAATCAGTGTTTGGTCACCTGCTTTACCTCATCTATGTTGATTTCGTTCATCCTTATTTGAAAGATATGTGTCTTAATTCGTTTGCTGATGATACCGCTTTAACTGTGTTTGCCTCTTCCGTGAAGGACCTGGCTAGAGAAGTGAATCTTGTCTTAGTATGTGTGGAAATTTGCATTTCGTTAAGTCTATTGTGTGTAAATGTTAGCAAGATATTTTTAATGAAGTTTTGTAGAGTTGGTGCACCACTGGATGTGTCTGGCCAGGTAACTTTATGTGGTAATCTGGTTCAGCAAGTTGATCATCTCCGCTACCTCTGTTTTTATCTTGATTGCCCCCTGGCATGGAAGTGTCACAGTGACACAATTTCATCAAAAATGGCCCGCGGGATAGTAATACTTTACCATCTGCAGACCTTTTTCCCTCAAAGAATGATTCTAACTATATATTACTCCTTGGTTTGTCCATACATCTCTTACGGTCGCCTTCTTAAGAGCACTAACTTCTTATGCAACTATAGAAGAGTGCAAGTTCTACAAAACAAAGCTATTAGAACAATCGGTAGGTATGTCCAGGATGTATATGACACACGTGCCTATTTTAGATACCTGAAGCTTCTTAACGTGGGTCAGATAGGAGATTAACAAGCTGCAGGATTTGTCTTGCAGTGTAAGAATGGTTTAACCCCTGATTCTTTAAAGATTTTTTATGAAATTAATAGTGATCTGCATAATTATGGAATTAGGCAAAATGATAATATAGTTGTTGATTTGCGTCGTGGTACCAGGTCTTCATTTTCAATGAAACACCTGGGTCCATCAGTATGGAATGAGCTACCATTGAACATTAGAGTGGCGGAACAGGTACCTGAATTTAAAAAGAAATTAAAAGTTTATCTTTTTGGGGGAATTTGTTAAATTTTATTATTGTTGGTAGGTTGGGTAGGGGAGGAAGAAGAGCTGAAGAGGTAAGGGTGGGCTGGGAACGTAAGGGTGGGTAGGAGCTAAGGTAAGGTTGGCGGGGTGGGGGTGGGGAGAGGGAGTTGAGTATAGTGAGTTATGGAGACTGGATTGGTTATTATTATTTTTCTTTTATATTTTATTTATGTATTATCATTTTTAATTCAGTTATTTATTTATTTTTCAATTTTTTTTTTTTTTTTTGACTATTATTATTATTAATATTATTATTATTTATATATATATATATATATATATATATATATATATATATATATATATATATATATATATATATATATATATATATATATATATATATATATATATATATAGGATATAGTTTATCTATTTTTGGTTTATTTATAATAGTTTTAATCAAATAGTTGAGGTTTATGTAAATAGCTGAGTTAATAGGTAAGTAGTTACGTGGAGTTTCGCGCGATCACAAACCTTCGTAGGTTTTCTCCAGCGTGAAAATGTTGTTTAATTCATTTATTTGTTTATGAATGTGGATTAATAAACTTATATATGAACTTATATTCAAGGTTGTCCACAGAATATGGAACAGAATGCTTTAACCCGTTGTTAAGCAAAAATGATTAATAAACTTTGCAAATACTCCTACAGTTAGCAGGGTTTATGGATTAACGGATCTTTATGACTGGTCATCTTAGCGATTACTTTACTAACCCAAACTGAGATTTGGTTAACAATCTTTGGAAAATAGACACATCTGTAATAAAATCGTGCGGAAGCATGCCTAGGCTTTCCAGCACCTGGGGGCAATGTCGATCTATGTGCCATCCAACTTTACATCTTAGAACCCCATTTTGACGAAACTCCACAATTATTTAACAAAAAATATATTTTTAAAACAAAAAATGATAGACTGAAGGGAGTTATCAGATGCTTACTTGGTTTAGGCTGATCTCCAGAACTATTTAGCAAAAAATATGTTTCTAAATTGTGTTTATTAAAGCATGGTATACCTCCATCTCCCAGAGATTTTTCGACGCCTCATTCAGTTTCGGGCCCAAAAATATTGCGAGAAAAAAATGGAATTTTTAACCGTGGAATTATTGAAGCACTGCTTCATTACTCGTAAATAAACAAACATGCAAAAAGAATGTATAGCCCTTCACAGCCTACCAAATCTGCGCGTACCGTTCTTAGTTAAACTCGCCTCTTTAACGATCTTGATTTGACATTAAATAAAAAAAACAAGTTTTTTTAACTGAAAGTAAGGAGCGACATTAAAACTTAAAACGAACAGAAATATGAAAGGGGCAGTCCCCTTCCCAATACCTCGCTCTTTACGCTAAAGTTTTTTATTGTTTTAAAAAACAAAGTTATGTGATAGATTCTTATGCCGCTCCTTACTTTCAGTTAATAAAACTTGTTTTTTTATTTAATTTCTGAACATTTTTGAATTAATGCAGCTTTGATTTTGGCTCACTATATGTAAACAATGGGCAAAGTTCATAACTTCCAGCCCTTCCCCCGGGGAACTGTGGGGGATTAAGTCATCCTCAAAGACATATTTATTAGATTTTCGACTATGCTGAACAAAATGGCTATCTCAAAATTTTGATTGGGTGACTTCGGGAAAAAAATATGCGTGGGAGGGGGCCAAGTTGCCCTCCAATTTTTTGGTCACTTAAAAAGGGCACTAGAACTTTTAATTTCCGTTCAAGTGAGCCCTCTTACGATATTCTAGGACTACTTGATCGATACGATCACCCCTGGGAAAATAAAAACAAACAAACAAATAAAGACGCATCCGTGATCTTTCTTCTGACAAAAAGTACTAAAAACGCTAAAGTTTTTTATTGTTTGAAAAAAATAAGAGTTGTGAGAAAGTCAAACTTTAGCACAAAGAGCTAGGCGTTGAGGAGGCATGGGCGCCCATAAGCTGAATTCCAGGGGGGGAGCAAATCTCATCTAATTGGCACTTTTAATGCTATATAATAGAAATCTCAGAACAAAAATATAAAAATAAGGCAGCATCATTCATCCAGGGGGGGGCAGGAGCCCAACCCCCTGCCCCCCCATATGGGCGCCCATGTGAGGAGGGGACAGCCCCTTTCATATACGGAATGATTTCTGTTCGTTTTAAGTTTCAATGTCGTTCCTTACTTTCAGTTAAAAAAACTTGTTTTTTTTTATTTAATTTTTGAACGTTTTGAATTAATGCAGGTTTTGATTTTGGCTCACCGTACATAAATAATAAAAACAAATTTGCATATTAATTTTACTTTTATTTGCTTAAATGGCTTTCTCGAAACTTGTTTAATTTTATTTACGAACGTTTTTATTATAAATAAATATACGTAACTTACGAATTAACTTACGTAACGAACTTCTATATTCATATATTTTTAATACGCATATAAGGGGGCTAGCCCCCTTGTCAATATCTCTCTATTTAAGCTAAAGTTTGAATTTTGTTCTAACTCTTTAAAAATGACCCCTTAATCACAAAGGCCGTTATTTAGAATAAATAGCTCTTATGAAAGTACTAAAAAACCTTTGGCTTAAAGAGCGAGATATTGACTAGGGGGTGAACCCAATGATACACGTAATATTTTCTGTTCGTTTTGAGCTTTGATGTTACTCCTTATTTTCAGTTGGAAAACTTGTTTTTTTTTATATTTAATTTCTGATCTTTTTTTTAAATAATGCTGGGAAATCCGGAGCCGTCTTCATAGCAATGTCCCTTCCCCCATGAAAACTTCCTTCATGGAAAGATCTTCCCACATAACCTCGACCCACCCACCCCTCTACTACCACAGAAAATATCCCCAGAAAAAATCTGTATACTTCCTAATAACCAACACTATATGTTACCATTGGGTAAAGTTCACAACTTTCAGCCCTCCCCCCGGGAACTTCGGGGGACTAAGTCATCCTAAAGGACATAGTTATCATATTTTCAACCATGCTGAACAAAATGGCTATCTCAAAATTTTGATTAGGTGACTTTGGGAAAAAATGAGCGTGGGAGGGGGCCTAGTTGCCCACCATTTTTTTCGTCAATTAAAAAGGGCACTAGAACTTTTAATTTTCGTTCAAATGAGCCCTTTTACGATATTCTAGGACCACTGGGTCGATACGATCACCCCTGGGAAAAAAAATATTAAATAAAAAATAAATAAAATAAACACGCATCCGTGATCTTTCTTCTGGCAAAAAAATACAAAATTCCACGTTTGTGTAGATAGGAGCTTGAAACCTCTACTGTAGGGTTCTATGATACGCTGAATATGATGGTGGGATTTTGAATAAGGATCTATAGCTTTTAGGGGGTCTTTCCCCCTTTTTTCGAAAATCGGCCAAGTTTTCATAGACATGTAACTTTTGATGGGTCAGACTAAATTTAATGAAAATAATATATTTGAATTTAGCAGTAAAATTTGATTCTTCTTATGTATCTATTGGTATCAAAAACCCGTTTTCTAGAGTTTCGGTTACCATTGAGCCGGGTCGCTCCTTACTTACAGTTCGTTACCACGAACTGTTTGATAAGCTAACGAGAAAACTAAGACCCTGTTTACCTGTGATATGACAGAGCACGAGCCTTTGGCACTGACAAACCAGATGGTTGAAACAACAATCAGAATTATCAGTGAAATAAAAAGGTCGAAAAAACCAGTTTATAAAACTGTTTTCGACCTGCAAACTGTAGAATAAATCTACAATCTAGATTACGAACACGCGATCCCGATTGTATGTGCAACAAGATTATGACAAATATAGATTGACAGTGAATTGGTAATTGCCTACTTACAGACTAGATTATGGATTTACAATCTGGTTGGTAAGTGGAAAAGCCCTTATATCTGAATTCTTTTACAGCAGCCTGTAGATTTGTCCATTATTGTCCAGGGTTTCCGAACCGATTTGAACAGAATGTTGCTTTTCGACCAAAAAGTGTCTTTTGGTGCCGTTTAAAACGAAAAATGTCACCTTTGAAGTGATTCTTACTATGGAAATACAGAAGGGCCTAAACACAGAAAGCCTAAATTTTAAGGATCTGATATACTTTTAAAGGCTGGCTGAAGGCATTCTGGGCATTATCATAGTTAGATGGTATTTGGTGCAAATTTTATTTACATATCTCGGAAATATCTGGAAAATTGAAAGTAATGAAGTTATTAAGACTTTGAATAAATTTCCCTTTCTATGGGTAGTACCATCTTAACAATGACCGCATTCCCCGAAATAATATCATAATGTCAAAGCAGCGGAAATGCCCAAGATAATACAAACAATTGAAGGTGACAAAACACAATCATAAAAATTAGCTTGAATAGTGATTCTAACCTACGAATAAAAAAATTTTTGCCCCGACAATTCAACCCGAAAGTCCATTATACGCAAATATATATATATATAGTACGAATATGTTAATGAACTGTTAACGAGGCCCCATTCAAGATGGAACTGAGCCTAGAGTCCTCCATTGGCAGGAGGCAAGGGCTCGTCCTGATGACCATAGCGACCAAAGGTCCAAGCTAGCGGAGAGAGGTATATAAAGCAGGTATGTTACGAAAGTCATGTGTAACCAGTTAAGTATATTATTTAAGGTAATTATATTGAAAAGATAAAATATTGGCGACAAAATTTGGCCTGAAAGTATGAAAAGTCTCAGAGACCCTAAAACGCGTAGAAATGACCCTACGCGTAGAAAAACGCGTAGAAAACCCTAAAACGCGTAGAAATGGCACAAAAGACTTTAACAACCATGTTACTGGATAAAGTAAACCGGGTTTCGTAATATTAGGAGAACACTAAAGCCTGTCTTTTATATGCGATATAGAGCTGTGAAAGAGTTGAAGTCTATCGATTTAAAGAGAACAAAATAAGAGATTATTATTTTGGATTATCAGTTTAATAATCGTTTTAGATTACTGGCACATAGACTAGTCACCAAGAAAAATATAATAAAACGTAACTCGGCGAACTCTCCCGAGGAGAGATGAAGTTGACTTTCCCACATTCAAAGGTCCAGACAAAGAAATGTCTATAAATATCGCCCCAACATATCCTGGCAAAGATATCAAAACGTAACTGGGAGAAGTCCTTCAAGGAGGTCCCCCCCCCAAATAACAAATTAATTAGCTAGATTGGGATTAAAAAAAAGCACCAGGGTTGATAGGATAGCTATGAATACGTATTTTCTTTCATGCGTTAGCACAGACACAGGGAGAGGCCGTAGAGACTTAACCTCCACCTCCCAAGAATTTTTGCCTTCCACCTAGAATTCAAAAAATACCGGTTTTGGTAATTACATTGAAAAATACCCTTTTTTGCTATTTTTATTGAAAAAAATCAAATAGATGTTTGCAGAACCTAGATTTTAAAAATACCTCCCCCCACAAAACTTCGTGAACTTTGGCACTTTAGCACATCTTTAGAACTTTAGCACATCTTTAGCACTACGGCTGAAGATGTATGACTGAAGAAGTATGAACCCCATGGATTACATCAGTGATAATGCTACATTTTGTGAAAAAAAAAGGTCTAAATAGGCTAATATCCAAAACCCTATGTTTCCAAGAAGATGAAGAAAAAGAGAAGAGAGAAAAAAAGAGAAGAAAAAGACAAGAAAAAGAGAAGAGAGAAAAAGAGAAGAGAAAGGGAAAGAGAGAGAGCGATAACAACTCATATAATTTAGCTTTACCCAGAAGTGATCTTATAGTTTTGTTTTTAAAGTGTCGTTTCAAAAATGTAAAACAAAATAGTCAACATGTTTTCAGAACATTTCGGATTGGATCCAATTAAGCTTCATTAATATTTTTATAGTTCTGTACGGATAATGCAGCACAATGAGTGGCACTATTATCTCTTAAAACTTAGTTTAAAGCACCATAGTTTCCCTTTTTATCAATTTTTCTAAAATCTCACGACAAAAAAGTTTCTTCTCGCATACCTAAGCAGTGCGGTGATTGTTATTTTAAAATAGCTGTGAATCGAGGCAAATGCATTTGGATGGCTTTGTGCCAAAATTTTCAGGTTCTTGTGATCACGCTGTGCTGCAGTCGGCTTATCCAATTTGTCAAAGTACTCCGATATTAAACGCCTTATACTGGAAAATATGCAAGGAAGGAGAGCTCAGGGCTCATTTACGGGGCCACGTAAATCCGGATGTTTCGAATAATCAGACAATATTTTTTTTTCATTATTTTTGCCCCCTCCTGAAATTATTCTGTATTTATTGCCCTTTTCCCCCAAAAATTCCTGCGTGCTTGCCTAGCCTCAGGTGGTATATTTTTATTTTTTTTTATTCTAAATTAAATATTTTGTCCTTACCTTGCCAGGGGGTAGCCATAACATTCTCCTAAGAATAGTATACTTGGTGTCCTTCCTTGGATTCTTCTATCTTCATCAAGGGATTCTGCAAGCCTTAGAGTGACATCTATTCGTCCACGACCATCAAAACGTGCCTTTTTAATAATTAGCATAGAATCAGAAAGGAAACAAGTTGTACAAAACCAGATAATCAAGCTGAAAAAAAAGTGGTAAAACGAAAAATTAAAACCATATGAATTAGAGAATTAAAAAGACCATGAGTTTACTGACTTTAAGCGCGTTAAACATGAACACTATTAAACACAACGAATACAAGATAAAGAGGTTTCCATACCCAAAGGATTAACGGGAATTTTTCACACGAGCAAACAATAAACGTTTTAAAAATTTTCCCGGGGTCATTTTTTTAAGTATAGAAAAATTGAAAACCTATAGTGTCAAATCTGTATAGGCTTAATTTCAACATACATTAAATATAATTATACAACATATGCGAGTTAAAGGCTCTGAAGTGCTGTAAAAAAAGCTTTAATTAGTTCAAATTCAAATGAAACAAGAAATAGAATCTATTACTGTCATCTATTCCTGTCGTATCCAAGAATGAAATAAAAACTAGGTGTCAGCTATAGAATGTGAGGGAGTGTTTTAGAAGCAGTTGTCATTGATGATCATTAATTGTTCCGCCTAAAATGGAAGACAACAGTAAATTGTCCCTAATTTAGCCTGCATATACAAAATGTATGCTGTTATTTATGTTCTTGTTATTCCTTAAACTACTCCCTTCAAGTCCCTAAAAACACGTATGTTTTAAAGAAATTTAACAGATAATCTTTCACCTTATTTCCTTGACGGTATTCTGTTTTCCTCAGAAGTAATGAATCTATCTGAAAACACCTACATTTCCCTAAATTCTCAGCTGACTCACGTATGACGTTTAAAATAGTTTTTTTTTAAAGAAAATTAATTAAGTAAAACTTTTCCAAAAAAGAAGTTTTTCAAAAAAAGTGTCAAATTAATATCCAGCTTGAGCTGAAACACGTTCATCAAACATTTAAACTAAAAGAGCAGAAATTACTATGAATGAATAAACAAAACCCCAAACAGACAGAGATTAAAGTAAATAATCACATCGAACAAAAGATAACAGATCCTCCAAAAAGTGAATAGATGAATCATAAAACAAACAGTAATTAAAATGAATAGTACAATTAGAATTAAAACAACATTACAACAAAGAAAAGTAGTGCTACCACCCCTCTGTGTCATCCAAAGGCCAGACTGTCATGCCCCCTTTGTAAAAAACAATTTGTTTTTCAAGCAGTGTGTTTGCATTTGGGATAAAATCAAGCATACTACAAAAATAAATCGCAATAAAGATCACGATCTAAGAATATAAGAGGTATAAGAATATAGAGGGGGGAGGTGCTACTCCCCCCTCCTATCTCAAAGCTTCTAAGCCCGAAGAGTGTCATTTGCACTTTTCTGAGCACATTACGTATTTTAAACAGTTTGATTTTGATTTGCCAAAACTTTGACAAAGAAAAGAAGAACATCGTCATAATAATCAAAATTGCAGTAAAGAAATAATAAAAATGGATTTATTCATTAGAACATAATAACATTAACTCCGAGATTAGTTTTGGATTTTCCAATGTTATAATTATAAGAAACTGTTTAATATAATAACAATAACAATCATATTTTATTACCCGTCAAAATCAAACAGTTCGTGGTAACGAACTGTAAGTAAGGAGCGACCCGGCTCAATGGTAACCGAAACTCTAGAAAACGGGTTATTGATACCAATAGATATATCAAAAGAATCAGATTTCAATGCTGATTTCAAATATATAACTTTCATCAAGTTTAGTACTACCCATCAAAAGTTACGCGCCTGAGAAAATTTGGCTGATTTTCAAAAAAGGTGGAAAGACCCCCTAAAATTTATAGAACCTTAATGAAAATCATACCATCATATTCAGCGTATCAGAGAACCATAAGGTAGAGGTTTCAAGCTCCTATCTACAAAAATGTGGAATTTTCCATTTTTTGCCAGAAGAAAGATCACGGATGCGTGTTTATTTGTTTGTTTTTTTTTTTTTTTTTTTCCAGGGGTGATCGCATTGACCCAGTGGTCCTATAATATCGTGAAAGGGCTTATTGGAACTGAAATTAAAATTTAGAGGTATCATTTAACGTGACCAAAAAAATGTAGGGCTACTAGGCCCCCTTCCACACTTATTTTTTTCCTAAAGTCGCCAAATCGAAATTTTGAGATAGCCATTTTGTTCAGCATTGTCGAAAATATGATAAATATGTCTTTTAGGATGACTTAATCCCCCGAAGTTCCCAGAGGGAGGGCTAAAAGTTATGAAGTTTACCAATTTTTAACATATAGTTTGGGTTTTTGGTAAGTATAATGAAGTTTTCGGGTGTTTTTTTTTGGGGTAGTGGGTGGGATGGGTGGGTCGGTGGTTATGTTGGAGGATCTGTTCATGATAGAAGTTTTCATGGGGGAAGGGAAATTGCCATGAAGGGGGCGCCGGACTTGCCAGCATTATTTATTGGTTATTGGGAAGTATACAACCATTTTCAGGAAGGATTTTTTCTGGAGGGGGGGGGGCTAGAGGAGGGGGTTACTCTGGAGAATATTTGCGGGGAGGATGTTTCGTGGGGGTAAGGGACATTTCTATGAAGGGGGCGCCGGATTTCCAAGCATTATTTAAAAAACGATCAGAAATTAAATAAAAAAAAAAACAAGTTTTTTCAACTGAAATGTAAGAAGGAATATTAGAACTTAAAACGAACAGAAATTATAACGTATGTGAGGGGGTTCTCCCCCAAGTCAAAAACACGCTCTTTAAGCTAAAGTTTTTTTTTAGTGATTTAAAAATTTATATATAATATAATTAAAAGGCCTTTTTTATTAAGGGGTTTCTGAATCAAAATTTTTTTTAACTTTTAACGTAAAGAGCGTGGTATTGACTAAGGGGAGGACCCCTTCATATAAGTAATAACATATACGTAATAAAAAAAACAATAAAAAAACAAGCGATACGGCTCAATAGTACTCGAAACTTTTAAAAACGAAATTTTGATGTCAATAAATGTATCAAAAGAATGTGTTTATAATGCTGATCCTAAATATATAAATTTTATTAAGTTTAGTATTACTCATCAAAGGCTACGAGCCTGAGAAAATTTACTCGATTTTTTAAAGAGGGGGAAACGTCCCCTACAAGTGAAAGAATTTTAATGAAAATCACACCGTCAGATTCAGCGTATCAGAAAACCCTATTACATAGGTTTCAAGCTCATATCTGCAAAAATCTGCAACTTTGTATTTTTTGCCAGAAGAAAAATATACGAATATAGAAGTTAGTTACGTAAGTTAATTTGTAAAGACATCCATTTAGCAAAAGAAAAGTAAAATTTTTATGCAAATAAAAGCTGCATTAACTAAAAAACGATCAGAAATTAAATAAAAAAAAACAAGTTTTTAAACTGAAAGTAAGGAGCAACATTAAAACTTAAAACGAACAGAAATTATTCCTTATATGAAAAGGGCTGTCCCCTCCTCAACGCCTTGCTCTTTACGCTAAAGTTTTTTATTGTTTAAAAAATGAAGTTGTGAGACAGGGTCAAACTTTAGCGTAAAGAGCGAGGCGTTGAGGAGGGGACAGCCCCTTTCATATACGGAATAATTTCTGTTCGTTTTAAGTTTTAATGTCGCTCCTTACTTTCAGTTTAAAAAACTTGTTTTTTTTTATTTAATCAAACAAAAGAGACGAAAAGAAAGCGAAAGAAAAACACACTGAGTTCTTCTGGCGGAGGATTTCAAACCACGGATGGCGTTTAACATCATTATTGAACTTTGAGATCTGATTAAGGATGGCTGAAGTTGGGTCTGCTATATTATAATTCCTAATAAGAAAAGGATTTCTGGTCCAAAGTGGGAGACGCAGCAGAAATTTAGCGTAGTTAAAGAAAATAGATCGAAGTTTACGTTTATCACACTCGGGAAAAATTCTCCAAAGAGGACCCAAATACAAAAAATGGGGAAGTGCAATCAAACAGTTCGTGGTAACGAACTGTAAGTAAGGAGCGACCCGGCTCAATGGTAACCGAATCTCTAAAAAACGGGATTTTGATACCAATAGATACATCAAAAGAATCAGATTTTAATTCTGATTTCAAAAATATAAGTTTCATGAAGTTTAATTTTACCCATCAAAAGTTACGCGCCTGAGAAAATGTGGTTGATTTTCGAAAAAAGGGGGAAAGGCCCCCTAAAAGTTATAGAACCTTAATGAAAATCACACCATCATATTCAGCGTATCAGAGAACCCTACTGTAGAGGTTTAAAGCTCCTATCTAAAAAAATGTGGAATTTTCAATTTTTTGCCATAATAAATATCACGGATGCGTTTTTATTTGTTTTTTTTTTTTTTTGTTTTTTTTTTTCCCAGGGGTGTTAGTATCGACCCAGTGGTCCGATAATATCGTGGGCGGGCTCATTGGAATGGAAATTAAAATCTTTAGTGCCCTTTTTAAGTGACTAAAAAAAATGGAGGGCAACTAGGCCCCCTCCCACGCTCATTTTTTCCCAAAGTCACCCGATCAAAATTTTGAGATAGCTATTTTGTTCAGCATGGTCGAAAATATGATAAAAATGTCTTTTAGGATGACTTAATCCCCCAAAGTCCCCAGAGGGAGGGCTGAAAGTTATGAACTTTACTCAATGTTAACATATAGTATTGGTTATTGGGAAGTATACAGACTTTTTCAGAGGAGATTTTTTCTGGTAGGTGGGGGAAGGAGAGGGTCGGGGGCTATATGGAAGGATCTTTCCATGAAGGAAGTTTTCATGGGGGAAGGGACATTGCTATGAAGGGGGCGCCGGATTTCCCAGCATTATTAAAGAAAAAGATCAGGAATTAAATAAAAAAAACAAGTTTTTCAACTGATCAACTGATTGTGATTAAGAGGTCATTTTTAAAGAACTGGAAAAAAAATTCGAACTATAGTTTAAAGAGCAGGGTATTGACTAGGGGCGAACCCCCTAGTATACGTGTTAAAAATTTATGAATATAGAAGTTCGTTACGTAAGTTAATTCTAAGTTACGTATATTTATTACTAATAAAAACGTTCGTAAATAAAATTAAACAAGTTTTGAGAAAGCCATTTAACCAAATATAATATGCAAATTTTTTTTAAATTATTCATGTACGGTGAGCCAAAATCAAAACCTCATTAATTCAAAAATGTTCAATAATTAAATAAAAAAAACAAGTTTTTTAACTGAAAGTAAGGAACGACGTTAAAACTTAAAACGAACAGAAATTATTCCGTATATGAAGGGGGCTGTCCCCTCCTCAACGCCTCGCTCCTTACGCTAAAGTTTGACTTTCTCACAACTCTATTTTTTTAAACAATAAAAAAACTTTAGCGTAAAGAGCGAGGCGTTGAGGAGGGGACAGCCCCCTTCATATACGGAATAATTTCTGTTCGTTTTAAGTTTTAACGTCGTTCCTTACTTTCAGTTAAAAAAACTTGTTTTTTTTATTTAATTGCATTATAAAGGCGAGCTTTTCTGTTGTACCTCAACTTATTTGAAACAATCTGTATACCTCAAATGTGTATTTTGTTTCAATCGAGCCCAAATGACGGTCTCACTTTAGAAGGTTTAGGGAGGCGGTGCCGCTTTTCAGAAATGGGCCTTGCCCATTCGTTATGGGTTTCATTTATTCATTCACAGTAGTTGTGTTTTCGTTTAAAGTTTGAATTATTATATGACTGTATTTCTACTCGTCTTTGGTTTTAATATGGCTCTTACTTTGAAAAAAAAATCCAATTTTTTTTTCATTTCTTTTCGAATTTTAATTGACATAGTTTTATTACTGGTTAATATTAGCAATGTTTGTAACGTCTTTTCATTTTTCTAAAAGTATTTGATTGTAATTTAAATTTTGAAAAAAATTAGAACGTTCAGTCAAAATGATCAAATTTGGTTGTGTGCAACAATGTTGGCATAATATTTTACTTATAAATTTCGAAAGAAGGGGAGGGGGGATTTTATTCATATAGATTGATAATCAGCATAATTTTGGTCCGTCTTGACTCCCACTCCGTGGACATATTGACTCCCACACCGTGGACATTTGACTCCCACCCTTCAGTCCTTCTTGACTCCCACTCCGTGGACATTTGAATATACGCGGATCTTAATATACCATTCTATTAAAAGAATCTCCGAATATTTTGTTGTAAATATGTTTTGTTTTCAAAGTCATTTATGAAAAATAATTCTGTGTTACTGTATTAAAAATAGAAAGGGTGTCATGAATCAATACAACAATATTTGTTTGAAAATTTGCTCCGTTCCTTGAAGCTCCTTGGCCCTGAAAGTTTAACTACGGTGTCTAAGTTGCCTAAAATATAAAAGAGATCAACGTAAAAAGATTCAAATTCTAGCACTAACAATCGATAAAAACACATTTGTCTTCGAAAATTTATTGTCCTTATTAAGGTCTCTCAGTGGCATAAACTAACGGAAATGCAGGGGAAAGAAGGCAAAACACGCAAGTAGTTGCACTTACAAGGTGTTGCAACGAATGATATATAATTAAATAAGAAATGCAAAATTATCAAGATATGGGGGAGCTATTTTGCTTTATTCCTTTCACTTTTTAATGAAGATACCCCAACAGGGTATTTTCAATAAAAAAAAAACCTATAAAAAGAAGTTCTTTGTTTAAAAAATAAACTAGGGGGCTGGGTAAGATCTAGGGAGAGGGTTATACAGTATTTTGTAGCATGAGCAGATATACTGTCTTTCGGTTTACCTCACTACTTCACAATAAATAGATTCAAAATTCCGCTTGGGTTTACAGTGCAAAAAATTTTAAGTGGGCTTTAGACACAGATTTGTCGACCAATCATATCCTACCTCTGAACATAAAATATGAAGTCCCTTTACCGCTGCTCCCCCAACACTCGGACAGTTTCTGCTAAATCTCCACAACTCATTCCCGAGAATTTAGACAAATGCCATTTCGATAACCTCGATGCAGTCTCTTTTGATTTACTTCTGACTCCTCCCCCAAGTCAAAATGCAAGATCCACTAGGCGTCCCAAACACCCATAAAAGTTTCAACTCAATCACCCAAACCGCTCATCAGATAATGCTGACACACCATTTTTGTAGCCCAGGCGCATGTGCTGTCTTTCAAATTACCTCATTATTTCATCAGGAATATACTGTAGTCACACATGAGCACTAAACGCCTATATTCTTAAACAGATTTAAGAACAGAATCTTTAGACACTTCTCCTCCTCCAACTCAAAATTCAAGATCCATCCCTTACAATCCCTGAAAGTTTCAGCTTGATCCCTATGGCCGTTCCCAGGATATTGCACATATTGCGTCTTGATTATATGGCAACACATACTGTCCACTGAGTCACAGTGAGCTAATAGTGTAAAAACATTTAGATGAATCTGAAAAACAGTCTCCCCCCTCTGTCTGTGCTCCGGGTAAAAATTTGAGGCCTAATTGCCTCCTAACACTCTCTAAGAAGTTTCAACTTGATGCCCCAAGCCATTCCCAAGATATTGCGGATCCGTTATTTTGATAACCTAGCAACACATGCTATCTTTTTATTTAGTGAATATATTTTAATTCCTTTTGGAGGTTGTAGTGAAAAAAAGTTTTAAAAAATCAGATGAACAAAGTTTTTACAACTCCACCCCCCCTTACACTACACTACCTGTATGTGTCAACAATACTCCCAACCCTTACCCAAGATATTGTAGATACACATGATAACCTGGATTTTCACATATACATTGGTAGACTTGATACGCATAGTGATTTTCATTTAGTTCATCCCCTCCCCCCAATCAAAATTTGAGGTCAATTTTACCCTTCAAGATCTTCTGGAACCTTCAACTCCATTCCCCAAGTCTTTCCTGAGATGTTGACGACACCTTATTTTGGTAACCCGGGCACATATAGTGTCTTTTGGTTCGTATCGCTGCTTCCCCGTGAATAGATTACATGAACTCAAAGTGCAAAAAACTTTTAGGCAGATTTGAAACAAAATATGTTTAGGCCTTCTCAGCCACTCGTGGTAACTTAAAATTTGAGTTATACACCCCCCCCCACTCCAATAAATATTACACACAAAATTTCAAGTGGATCTCCCATGTCATTTTCAAGATGTTCCGGATACGCCAATTTGAGGTCTTGGCAACTTGTTATGTTTCCACAAGAATTTGACATGAATACCCAAGTCATAAAATTAACATGTTCCTTCATTATCCAAAATAATACCCCCCCCCCCTTGAAAATTAATGTTAGAACTAAAATTTTTGACTAATAGAGACTCTCTAACCAAAATAACACCAGAAATGCTGAGGAAATAAATAGCTTTGCTAAAATTCTCATTGGTAAAATTTGGTAAAAATGGTAAAATTTCGGTAAAATTGGTAAAAATTTAAGATATCGATGCCTTTTAGACTTGGAAGAAAAATATATATATATATATATATATATATATATATATATATATATATATATATATATATATATATATATATATATATATATGCATATACAAAAAAAATCTTAGAAACTGTGTAGGTAAATGGACTTACAATCTGGCCGCCTTTGATCTATTTTTGATAAGCCATTCCTCCCATTGAACAACAGTAACAGATGCCATAAAAATTGAAAGTGGCAGAAGGGGTAGAATAAATCGTTCTTCTTTATGCGGATTTAAGCTGAAAAATTAAAAAGTCAAAATATAGAGCTCTGGAAGGGCGGATTCACACTAGAATTACAAGCTAGCGCAAATGAAAGAACAGATAAGGAGTTGAAGAATCGATAATTAAATTAAGTCAGAAGGAAAAGAGGGGGCAACAATTAAGTCCTGATCAGAGTAGAGTGAAGGAGGAGCTTTCACAGCTGCTTAGCATCAAGGGTTGTTGAAGAGCTCTCAAAGGCTAGATTCACACTAGAATTACAAACTAGCGTAAGTAAGAACACATAAAGTTGGAAAGGACAGTATATTGAAAGGGAAAGCAAGCCGTCGTCAAAAGAGGAGAGAAATGATTGTAAGAAAATGCTCAACGGAAAGTGGGATATCATAGGATGGAGCAAATAGGAAGCATTGAACAGACTTTGTCGGAGAAGGACCTTCCGCGGTGCGGAACTCTCTAGATATTCTATGGTATACTAAATAACACTATTCTAGTCTAGAATTATACCTAAAAAATTCTTTCTAAATGTTTTCAATGAAATGAGAGAAGATTTAGCTATTTAAAAACTAAACTTCTAATTTTAGAGGCCGCTCAGAAGGTAAACGGTGGCTTACATTACTGTGAAATGTAATGTCTCTTTGACTATGAATATGTCTAGTCTCTTTGACTAGAGCAGATTTCAAGAATCCTTTAATAAAAACAGCTTCCATAATTTTGGCCTCGTCCACAACTAAATTACGCTATTTTACAACATCAATAAACTACAAGGTGAATAAAAAGAACTTGTTCATTATTCAGAACAAACTCAAGAAGTGAAGTTAGGTTAATGATTCTTACTTTATAATATGTAGAATAATCATAATTAACACATTTTGCACGCAGTCCCGCTATAATTAATCCCAAAGCCCCCCCCCCAATGTGCAAATATATACCCAAATTATATATATCTCATCTATCTCCCAAGGCGTCTCAGCTGCTTCAATCCGCGTATTTGTAAGTTGAATCAACTGTTACGAAACAAAAACTGGAAAAACAAGTTACAGGTGGAAATAATACATTGAGAATATGCAATTTGGGCTATATATTTGTACATTAGGGGGGGGGGAGGGTAAAGTATGAAAACAGAATACTGAAATAAATACGTCTGAAATGTTTTCACCTTTCTTACTTTCATAAATAAAAAAGTATTAAAACCTTAAGGAAGAAATATAAGTATATGTCAATTAAACTGACAATCCACTAATAACTCCCCAATAAGGACCTTTCTAAAATTTATTATAGGATTCGGTTTGGCTCGAATGGGCTAAATTTTCAGGCGTTTTCGTGTCAGTTTCCTAATTCAAGTGGCTCAATTCCCTCAGCCCCTCTTTGCAGACATTGCAATATAGAAAAAGAAACAATTGACCGTTGCCTATTTGAAAGTAATATGCTGACGTCTGCGTAGTATACCCTTCAATGTAAACTTATAAGTGCTTCAAACACCACAAAATCTCACTATCAGCTAAGAGTCTAGCAGACCATACCTGTACATAGAGCACAGAATTCAATGTATATCCTCTGATATTTCAACTCCTAGGATCAAAAGATGTAGTGCAAGATATCTAAGCAGATTCAAGATAAATAAGGAGCAACCATTTCAACTCACAGAGTGAGTTGAAATGGAAAAGGGCTGAATAGTCTCGACTGAAAAACCCATGTGTTGCTGAAATAGCAGAAGAAGAATCCACGGTCATTTATTATTATTTTTTTTTTTTCAGTAAAGCGCAAATTGTGTTCTGGTCTTGAGAAGGCATGGTCACCAGCCCTACTCATGTTGTTATTTGCTCGTTTTGAGTTTCATTTATTTATTGATAGTGATTTATGGTAGTTTTACGCTTGGAAGATTACTTTACTTTATTTTGCTCATTCTTGGCTTAATGGAGCTGTTTAATTTTCATTGGAAAACTTGTTTTATGAAAAAAAAAAAATTAATTTCTGTTCGTTTTTTACCGACATGACGGAAAAAATTTTACTGACGGAAAAAATAATATTTTATATCTTTTCAGTTTTTTCCTATAAGAATCTTTAGTATGGGTTGCTATTTGTATTTTGAAAAAAGTTTTTCAACAATTTTTAATCTTGACACAAATGAGGTGTCTTATTGGCAACCATAAATACAATATCTTTTGATTTATTATAAAGCAAAATTTAGTTTTAAAGCATAATGGGCCAACTGCATAATTGTAGGGGATTGATATGCCTAATATCCCTAAAGACATAGTTGCTGGACCGTTCTACTATGCTGAGAAAAATGGCTGTCTCCAAATTTTGACGGATGCATTTGGAAAATGAATGGGCTTGAGAGAAGAGCTGCTTGCCCTCCAATCTCTTGTTACTCTTAAAAAGGGCACCAGACACTAGCGCTGTAATTGGATTGTAAGGGGGGGACTTCTCCCTTAATATATCTATTAAAAACATTTTAAACAAGTAAAACCAAAGTGAAAACATTTTAGATGTATTTGTTTTCAGTAACGTGCAAATTTTGTTCTGGTCTTGAGAAGGCAGGGGGGTTGTCGGCCCTACTCATGTTAATGTTAGCTCGTTTTGAGTTTGAATCGGTTGTTTATAGTATGATTTAAATAAACAAAATACATTTAAAATGTTTTAGCTTTTTTAACTTTAATAAATAAAAAAATTAAAACTTTAAGGAATATGTACCAGTATATGCATGCTAAACTGACAATCCACGGCCATTTTTTTCAATAAAGTGCAAATTATGTTCTGGTCTTGAGAAGGTATGGGGGTTGTCAAAGATATAATTTCCAGAGCTTTCAACTATGCTTAACAAAATGGCTATCTCAAAATTTTGATTAGATGTGTTTTGGGAATTGATGGGCGTGGGGGGGCCTCCAATAACTTTTGACTAATAAAAAGGGCACTAGCCCTTTAAATTTTTAATCGAACGAGCCTTTTTCGAAGTTTGTACGACAACAAATGGCCATTTCAAAATTTCTATCAGATACATTTCGGAAAAATACGAGGTATGAGGGGGAGGGGTTCATCCATCCTCCGATCACTCTGAATCTTAAAAAGGACTCTAGAACTTCTGATTACCAATCCAATGATCCCTCTCCGAAGTTTATACGATCACCGTTCCTATATAAATCTTATATACCCCCAGGAAAAAACTTACAATCCTTGCCCTGAGGGCTCTAGGGGGGGGGGGGTAGTCATTCTCAAATACATACTTTCCGGAGCTTTCAACAACGTCGAACAAAACGGCTATCTAAAAATATTGATTGGATCTGCTCGGGGAAATGATGGGCGTGGTAGGGGGGTTAATTGTCCTCCAATCACTTTTGACTATTAAAAAGGGCACTAGCCCTTTTAATTTCCAATCGAATGAGCCGTTTTCGAAGCTTTTAAGACGACTTCTTCCATACAAAGTGCCCTGGTCTAAAACCAAAAGAAAGAAAAGATGCATTGTGCTCACATCGCTCTTTACTTAGGTAACGCTGTCTATGATATTTTTCAAAGAAAATCTCTGAGCAATAACAGAAAATTCTTTACGGGATATTGCGCTGGAATATAATTATAATAGCGCACAAAACACAATTGTTGTTCCTTTTGCTTAGTTTTGGCTAGTGATTTAATGTTTCATTTGATTTCTTTTTTCAGTAGTTTCTTTTTTTTTCCAAGATGGGCCTCTCTGTTTAGCCTTTTCTCTTTCTATGAATGTATATCAAATGATGATTATTAACCATTATTTTTAAAAACATTTGTTTCTTTATCTCAAGTCTATATATTTACCAGTAATTTCTTGTATTTTTGTTCAAAATGGGCCTCTGTGTTTAGTTTTGAAAAATTAGAAACTCGTTAAACATGCTTCCTCCTAGGAAAAAAATAAGACTAGAGATTCAAGTCATCAGGTTCCTAGCCAGAGGCGTCCTGAAGGGGGGCGGGGAGGGGCGCACCACCCCCTAAAATTTTTGGCATTCGGTAAAATTATCGCCGATAGTGAAAATTTTGGCAGAAATTTTGCAAAATAGGCCAAAATTTTGCAAAATTCTTGATTTCTGCGGAAAATTTGGCATAAATCAGGTAGCGATTCGATAAAATTTACGAAGGTCGCCCCCCAATAAATGAGCCTCGGGACGTCCCTGTTCCTAGCACCCCTTTTTATTAATGTATAATAGTAACAGCTCCCCCCTCTCCACCCTTTCGACCTTTAAAGCAGACAATAATAACTAACAGCTTGGTTCTCTCAAGATTTGACAATTTATAAAGACTTGACAATCCTATTTTGACAATTTATGGGTAATACTGTACAGCTAAGGCTCTTCTGATTGAAACTTTGTAAAACAAAAAGAGTAACACATTTCAAACTCCTTGTGACGGTCAATGCAGTACAGTGGCGGATCCAGGGGGGGGGAGGGTGCTCTCCCCCCCTAGCGTAGACCAAAGTAGTATAATTTACTTAATTAACTCAAGTTTGCGTTAATTAAACTTGCTGCTAACGCAAGTTTATCGGATTAACCTATCCCCCCCCCTAAAATGTTTTTTCGGATCAACCTATTTTGCGCCCCCCCCTCCTCCCCCTAAAAAAACTGGATCCGCCCCTAATGCAATATACAACCAACAGATTGGTTCTCTCAAGAGTTTTTCTCAGGGTTTATTCAATAAAAAAAAGGCTTGGAGCAAAGATGGTGCTTTGGTATGGTCTCATCCATTTAATTAGTTCAAAGGGTACAAGGAATTTTAGTTTTTATTCAAACATACCGTGTCTAGATTATTTGACCTTTGGATCAATAAAATTATCCCAGGTAAAAAAAAGAGAACCATAAGAGACACATCTTTGACCCTATTTCTCATAAAAATTACTAAAGTCTAAGTTCTCCAGATATGACTTCGCTGTCAATTTGAGGATGCAAATCTTCATTAACATTGCTTCACTTTTTGGATTTTTACCCTTTTGTTGTGAGAATCGTTCAGTTTTGTTCTCTTTTTGTTGATAGATACCCCAAAAATAAACAAAGGTTTGACATATCAGAGGCAACGCTGTAGCGTTGCCTATAGCAAAGGCCATACGGCTCCGATGTTTTATTATTTATTATTTGTTATTATTTTTTTCCCCAGAGGCACTTCATATGGAAGAGGTTGTCGTAGAAACTTCAAAGGGGGATCATTCTTTTGGAAATCGAGAGTTCTAGTGCCATTTTTAATATTCAAAAATGATTGGAGGGCAACTCGCCCCCCCCCCCCCGCCCACAATTCCCCCAAACACATCCAATCAAAATTTTGAGATAGCCATTTTGTTCAGCATAGTTGATTTCCAGATAGAAAATATATTTTCGAGGAGGACACTCCCTCTAAAACCCCAGGGCAAGGGTTTTAAGTTATGCCCTGGGGCCATATATGGTATTTATCCAAGGCTGCGTCGTAGAAACTTCAAAACAGGTACAATCGATTGGAAATTAAAGGGCTAGTGCCCTTTTTAATAATCGAAACTGATAGGATTGTAACTAGCCCCCCCCCCCACGGCCATCGTTTCCCCAAACACAGCCAATCAAAATTTTGAGACATCCATTTTGTTCAGTATAGTTTAGTTCCAGATAGAAAATATGTTTTTGGGGATGAAATTACCCTCGAGGCAGGGGTTTTAAGTTGTGACCCGGGGGCATACAAGGTTTCTATAGAAAGTGTTGTCGTAGAAACTTCAATAAAGGTTCATTTGACTGAACATTCAACAAGCTTGTGCCCTTTTTAATATTCGAAAGTGGTTGGAATGCAACTCGCCCCCCCCCCCACGCCCATCATTTCCCAAAACACATCCAAAAATAATTTGGTAATTTATATTTTGTTCAGCGTACTTGATTTTCATATATAAAATATATTTTTGAGGAGGAATCCCCCCCATAACCCTCGGGGCAAGGTTTTTAAGTTATTCACTGGGGGCATTTAGGGTTTTTATAGAAGACGTTGTCTTAGAAACTTCAAAACGGGCCCATTCAATTGAAAATCGAGAATTCTAGTGCCCCTTTCAATAGTCGAAAATGATTGGAGGGCAACTAGCCCCCCCCCCACGCCCACAATTCCCCCAAACACATCCAATCAAAATTTTGAGATAGCCATTTTGTTCAGCATAGTTGATTTCCAGATAGAAAATATATTTTTGAGGAGGACACTCCCCCAAAACCCTCAGGGCAAGGGTTTTAAGTTATGCCCTGGGGGCATATAAGGTTTTTATAGAAGGCGTTGTCGTATAAACTTCAAAACAGGCTCAATTGATTGGAAATTAAAGGGATAGTGCCCTTTTTAATAGTCGAAAGTGATTGGTGTGTAACTAGCCCCCCCCCCCCACGCCCATCATTTCCTCAAACACATCCAATCAATATTTTGAGATAACAATTTTGTTCAGCTTAGTTGATTTACAGATGGAAAGTATATTTCGGAGAAGAACAATCCCCCACAACCCTCAAAGCTAGAGTATTAATCAATTCATCGGAGGCATTCAAAGTTACTATTGATGTTGTTGTCTTAAAATTGTCAAATAAGGCTCATTTGCTTAGAAATTCAAAAGAAAACTTATATTCTTAATAGTCAAACGTAATTAGAGGGCAACTAGCCCCCTCCCACGCACATTATTCCCCAAAACACATCCAATCAAAATTTTGAGATAGCCATTTTGTTCAGCGTAGTTGATTTCCAGATAGAAAATATCTTTTTGAGGAGGTCACTCCCCCACAACCCTCGGGGCAAGGTTTGCAAGTTATGCCCTGGGGGCATATAGGGTTTTTATAGAAGGCGCTGTCGTAGAAACTTCAAAACAGGCTCATTCGATTGGAAATCGAGAGTTCTAGTGCCCTTTTTAATAGTCGAAAATGATTAGAGGGCAACTAGCCCCCCCACGCCCATCATTCAGCCAAACACATCCAATCAAAATTTTGAGATAGCCATTTTATTCAGCGTAGTTGATTTCCAGATATAAAATTATTTTTGAGGAGGATACTCCCCCACAACCCTCAGGAAAAGGGTTTTAAGCTATGCCCTGGGGGCATATAAGGTTTTTTATAGAAGGCGTTGTCGGAGAAACTTCAAAACAGGCTCATTCGATTGGAAATTAAAAAGCTAGTGCCCTTTTTAATAGTCGAAAGTGGTTGGAGTGTAACTAGCTCATCCCCCCCCCCCCACGCCCATCATTTCCCCAAACACATCCAATCAAAATTATCAGATAGCCATATTGCTCAGCGTGGTTGATTTCGTGATAGAAAATATATTTTTGAGGAGGACACTCCCCCAAAACCCTCAGGGCAAGGGTTTTAAGTTATGCCCTGGGGGCATATAAGGTTTTTATAGAAGGCGTTGTTGTAGAAACTTCAAAACAGGCTCATTCGATTGGAAATTAAAGGGCTAGTGCCCTTTTTAATAGTCGAAAATGATTGGCGGGCAACTTCCCCCCACTCCCATCATTCCCCCAAACACATCTAATCAAAATTTTGAGATAGCCGTTTTGCTCAGCGTAGTTGATTTTCAAATAGAAAATATGTTTTGAGGAGGACACTCCCCCAAAACCCTCAGGGCAAGAGTTTCAAGTTATGCCCTGGGGGTATACAGGGTTTTTATAGAAGGTGTTGTCGTAGAAACTTCAAAACAGGTTCTTTCGATTGGAAATTCAAGAGTTAGTGCCCATTTTAATAGTCGAAAGTGATTGGAGTATAACTAGCCCCCCATCCCCCCACGCCCATCATTTCCCCAAACACATCCAATCAAAGTTTTCAGATAGCCATTTTGTTCAGCGTAGTTGATTTCTAAATCTAAAACATATTGGTGGCAAGGACACACCCCCGCAACCATCAAGGTTTTAGTTATAACTTCTGCCCTGGGGGCAGATAAGGTTTTTTATAGACAGAGTCGTCGGAAGAAATTCAAAACAGGCTCAATCACGTTGACCTTAAAGGCCTAATACTTTGTTTAGAAGTCGAATGTAATTGGAGGGCATCTAGCCCCCCCCCACGCCCATCATTCCCCAAAAAGCATTTCAATCAAAATTTTAAGATAGCCATTTTGTTCAGAGTAGTTGATTTCCAGATAGAAAATATATTTTTGAGGAGGACACTCCCCCACAATCCTCAGGGAATGTGGGGGAGTTATGGAACTTTTAAGTTGTGCCCTGGGGGCATATGAGGTTTTTATAGAAGGCGTTCTCGTATAAACTTCAAAACAGGCTCATTCGACTGGAAATTGAAGGGCTAGTGCTCTTTTTAATAGTTAAAAGTGATTGGAGTGCAACTAGCCCCCCCCCCCAACGCCCATAATTTCCACAAACACATCCAATCAAAATTTTGAGATAATCATTTTGTTCAGCGTAGTTGATTTCCAGATAGAAAACATATTTTGAGGAGGACACTCCCCCACAACCCTCAGGGCAAGGGTTTTAAGTTATACCCTTGGGGCAAATAACGTTTTCATAGAAGGCGTTGTCGTAGAAACTTCAAAACAGGCTCATTCGATTGGAAATTAAATGGCTAGTGCCGTTTTTAATAATTAAAATTGATTGGAGTGTAACTAGTCCCCCTCCTCCCCCCACGCCAACCATTTCCCCCAGCAATTCCACTAAAAATTTTGTTAAGCGTAGTTTATTTTCAGATAGAAATATGTTTTTGAGGAGGACAATCCCCCACAACCCTCAGGGTAAGGGTTTTAAGTTAAGCCCTGGGGTCATATAAGGTTTTTATAAAAAGTGTTGGCGTAGAAACTTCAAAACAGGCTCATTCGATTGGAAATTAAAGGGCTAGTGCCCTTTTTAATAGTCGAAAATGATTGGAGTGCAACTAGCCCCTCCCCGCAACGCCCATCATTTCCCCAAACACATCCAACCAAACTTTTGAGGAAACCATTTAGTTCAGCGTAGTTTATTTTCAAATAGAAAATATATTTTTGAGGAGGACACTCCTCCACAACCTTCAGGGCAAGGGTTTTAAGATATGACCTGGGAGCATATAAGGTTTTTATAGAAAGCGGTATCGTAGAAACCGTAAAGCTCCAATGGGGCAGTAGGTTTTAGGCTTCTGCAGTGAGGCGATACCCAAACTCTTGTTTGTAGTTATTTTAATTCGATTCAAACTTGATTTGCATATTCAATTTAAGTTTCACTCGTTTTAAGATTTATTTATTCATTTACATTAATATATATTGTATGTTTGTTCGCATTGATTGTTTATTTAATTTAAGTAAGAGAATGATTCTTTTACCATTAGGGGAGCGGGCAGTAGCCATACTCTTGTTTGTAGTGAAAACACTATTCATTCGAAGTACATAGCCCCTACTCCCTGAAGACGACCGCGGTCTAACAACCAATCCTTAAAACAATTCTCACTTGTCTATGAATTCGTTTCTGCCAATTATTATAATAAAAAAAAAGGTGAACTAATTTTGTAGAACTTTGTGGACACTTAATTAAGAGACTGATACTCTATGAATCAATTAAGTACTCACATCGTTTTGACTTCCAAGGATGTAAGCGTTACATCTATACCATTCTCCCCAAAATGTTTTTAAGTAAATGAAGAAATAGCCATTTTCAACCTTAGATTGGTTGAACCACCTAATGATCATCATAAATGTGTGAAACAGTTTTACACTATAGCATTGCTTCTGACCTAAAAAGTTGAGTATAAATTTCAGCTTGCATTTTAATGAATATCCGATATTATCTGAGGGGAATATGTTTGTGGGAGGATATTTCACGTCTGGGAAATTTCTGCTGGGTGGACCTTAACGTGGGGGACCTATCTGCAGGAAAAGAAAATGTTCTTGGAGGGGGGAGGAATACTCCAGGGGTGAGTTTTCCAAATGTGAATTATTCAGGGAGGGGACGACTAAACCCATTCGATAATATTCTAAATTTTACATCTGAAAGTAACGGGAATAAAGAATAAACGAAAATGTCAGAGCTAGCGGTTCTTCGTCCTTTAGAATATTATGTTTGGGCCTTTTGACAAAAAGACATTTCCAAAAGACAAAATAAATTAAACGGCTGAGTTTTGCCTCTTGGTTATAACTGCTTTAAACGAGGGGGGAGGCTTCCACCCACCACTAGTTACTCTCTGGTTTCAGTTTTTATTTCGAGGCTGACATAGGAATGCAATTCGATAAAAGTATTACTCAGAATAACATATATACAATAATATATGCATGTAACACGGAACAATAAATCAAAATTGCATATTATGAGTTGAGGCTCATCCAAATCATGGGCCAGGGGACTCACCATTCCACAATCTATGAAAGCAACCCTGGAATAACTAAAAATATAAGGTATTTTTGAGTACAACTTCCACAACTCAAACGGTCCAACATTCTATAGCCCAAAGAGTCTCTCTAATCTCCTAAATCGGGAACGGAGGAGATAAGTGAAGTTTCGCCCCGTATTGGATGAGTCTCCAACCTTACCCTCCCCCTCTCCTACTGTCTACGCTAAAGTTTTGTTCTTTATGCAAACCACGCTGTCCTCACTCCAAATGCATTAAATAAGTTAAATTTCTGTATGGGAAGAATACGGGGTAAATCTACAGAATAGTGCTAAAAATTACAGCCATACTGAAAATAAGGTTAAAAGACATACTTTGCGATAAATGCTAAATTATTGTGGCACAAAAAATCCGAAAAATTATCTAATCAAAATGATGCTGTTCTTTCTGAATCAAAAAATGAAATAACCTAGCAAATGGAATAACCTAGCAAGATCCATTCATTGTTGCGTGAAAAAATCAGGTTTGATTTTTCAGAGGCATGTAAATTAAGCTGTGTATAGCAAAGGCCATAAAGCTTCAATGTTTTATTATTATTAATTTAAAAACAAACATTACATAAAAATTGCTAAGAAGAGTAAAGAGCCATATTGAACTCAGGACCAGCAGAAATTAATTCCTATTATAGTTAAAACTCAAAAAGACCAGAAATTACTGTTAAAGAATAAACAAAACCCCGAATAAACAGAAATTAAAATTAACTATCTTACAAACGTATAGATAACCATTGCAAACATAAATAAATGAATAAACCTTACATAGCTTCAATATTTTTTATTATTTTCCTCCCAGAGCTACTTTATACGCAAGGGTTAAAAATACCATTTTGTTAAAAATAGTTGAAAGGTTAAGTAACAAAACTCTGGCGTCGACAAAACCCCCCAGGGCCTGGGGGCAGGAAGGGATTCTCGTATAAACTTCAGAGAGGGCTCATTTGATTGGAAATTGGAAGTTCTAGTCCAGCTCTTACGAGTCAAAATTGATCGAAGGGCAAAAACCCCCCCCACACGCCATCTAAGGTTTTTATAGAAGGTGTTATCATAGAAACTTCGAAACAGGCTCATTCGATTGGAGATTAAAGGGCTAGTGCCCTTTTTAATAGTCGAAAGTTATTGGAGTGCAACTAGCCCCCTCCCCCCGACGCCCACCATTACCCCAAACACATCCAATCAAAATTTTGAGATAGCCATTTTGTTCAGCGTAGTTGATTTCCAAATAGAAAATATGTTTTTGAGGAGGACACTCCCCCACAACCTTCAGGGCAAGGGTTTTAAGATATGACCTGGGGGCATATAAGGTTTTTATAGGAGGCGCTGTCGTAGAAACTTCAAAACAGGCTCATTCGATTGGAAATTAAAGGGCTAGTGCCGTTTTTAATTGTCGAAAGTGATTGGAGTGTAACTAGTACCCCTCCTCCCCCCACGCCGATCATTCCCCAAACACATCCAATCAAAATTTTGTTCAGCGTAGTTGATTTTCAGATAGAAAATATATTTTTGAGGAGGGTACTCCCCCACAACTTTCAGGGCACGGGTTTTGAGTTATGCCCTGGGGGTATAAAAGGGTTTTTTTTATAGAAGGCGTTACCATAGAAAATTCAAAAAAGGCTCGGTCGATTGGAAATTAAAAGGATAGTGCCCTTTTTAATAGTCGAAAGTGATTGGAGTGTAACTAGCCCCCTCCCCCCGACGCCCATTATTTCCCCAAACACATCCAATCAAAATTTTGAGAAAGCCATTTTGTTCAGCGTAGTTGATTTCCAGATAGAAAATATGTTTTTGAGGAGACACTCCCCCACAACCTTCTGTTAAAAGAAAAGACCAGAAATTACTGTTAAAGAAAAAACAAAACCCCGAACGAACAGAAATTAAAATTAACTATCTTACAAACGTAAAGATAACCGGTGCAAACATAAATAAATGAATAAATCTTATATAGCTTCAATATTTTTTATTACTTTCCGCCCAGAGCTGCTTTATATGCAAGGGTTAAAAATACCATTTTGTTAAAAATAGTTGAAAGGTTAAGTAACAAAACTCTGGCGTCGACAAAACCCCTCAGGGCCCGGGGGCAGGAAGGGATTCTCGTTTAAGTCGAAAGTGATTGGAGGGCAACTAACCCCCCTCTCACGCCCACCTTTTTCCCAAACACATCCAATCAAAATTTTGAGACAGCCATTTAATTAAACGTAGTTTTAAGTTCTGGAAATTAGGTTTTTGAGGATGACAACTCCCCCAGAGTCCTCAGGGCAAGGGTTATAATTTAAAGATTCTGCGAATACTTTCCATTATGCCTTATGGAAAAGATGCTCGTATATGCTTTAGAGAGGGCTCATGTGAGTGGCAATTGAAAGTTCCTGTTCACTTTTAAGAATCAAAAGAGATTGGAGGGTAAATATACCTCTCCCCCCCTCCTCCAAGCCCTAAGTGCATCAAATAGAAATTCTGAGATTGATATTTTGTTAAAATAGTTAAAAGTTCTGATAACAAAAAACTCCAGTGTCGACACAGCCCACCAGGGCCCGGGGGTAGGCGTTTTAAGATATGCCCTGGGGCATAAATTATTAAGGGGGATTTATAGCTTATGGGAAGGTGTTTTGTATGGGAAGGACATATAAGAAAGCTACGACGCATTATAATTATCCAACTTTAAGGTTAAAATAAATACTCTGTGATAGATGCAAAATTGCTTTGGCACACAAAATCCTATTAAGGTCAATTCCAAACAGTCGTGATCCCTTTGTGTCAGCAAGTGAAATGGTCTAAACCCCCTTATTAGAGCTATTTTTTCAATCCATTCATTGTTGTCAATCGCTGTCCACAAGTTTATGCAAGCTGTCTATTATTCATATATAAGGTTTTTATCAAGGAGGTAATCGTATAGACTTTGAGAAAAAGGCTCATTAAATTTAAATTGAAAGTTCTAGATCTGTTTTTTAAAGTCAAGAATAATCGGACAGTAAGCAACCCCCCCCCCTCCATGCCATAAAAACTTTAAAATTTTTTAAATAAAAAAAGAACAAAAATTAATTAAAAAAAAACTTTCCTAAAAATAATTTTTTAAAATAAATTTAAAGGCAATTTTAAAATTAAGCTCAGTTTATACAAATACCTTTTAAAATTCAAACTCAAAACGACCAGAAATTACTATTAAAGAATAAATGAAACCCAAAACGAACAGAAATTAAATAAACAATCATAGCAAAAAACATACAACAAGTAATAATATAAATGAATAAATAGATCTTAAAGCGAGTAGTGCTTAGATTGAATATGAAAATCAAGCTTAAAACGAAAACAAATGTTTTGCTATTAAAGTATAAATGAAACTTAAAACGAACAGAAATTAAATAAACAATCAATGAGAACAAACATACAATATATATTAATGTAAATTAATAAATAAATCTTAAAACGAGTGAAACTTAAAAAGAATATGGAAATCCAGTTTGGATCGAATAAAAAGAACTACAAACAAGAATTTAGGTATTGTCTAACTACAGAAGCATAAAACATACTGCGACATTGGCGCTTTATTAAAAACGAATTATATTAAAAATGTTTTCTTGTGTACTAAATATTTAAAATAAATATTAAAATTACAGTAAAATTTTGAACTGATGAGCTTTCACCAATTAATGTCATTATGCATAAAATGTTCTGCTTAATTTATTAGTTCTTTTCAAGATTGGTGAAGGCAAATATAGTTTCAGTACAAAGAAATGTGAATATTGTACCCTTCTTTAACTCTCAAAGCCTAAAGCTTTCTGCGTCATTGGTGCTTTACTGAAAACTAATTGCTCGTATATTACAAATTTATTATTTTCCAGTTCTTACAGCATTGAAAATGAAAATAAAAATTACAGTGAAAAAAAATATTGAACTGATGGATCTTTCAACAATTAATATCATCATATATCTAATATTCAATTTGATTTCGTTTATACTTTCCAAGACTGTTCAAGACTCATATAGTTTTGTCATTTTTTTAACTCTGCCATTTTTTCTAACTAATCGTGTTAGTTTGTTATGAAAACATTCTATGGCTTCTAGGCATTTCTATTTCAGCGGAAAACTGCACCTCAAACTTTGTGGAACATGTATTTTCTTGCATGAAACACCAAAATATAATAAAATGTCAAGTTTCGGAGTGTTCCACCACTCGCAAGCAAGTGCCATTGGTATTTTTGAATCCACATGGTCAATTTAGGGGGTGGAGGGTAGGCTAACTCTCATAGCAGCCCCATTCCGTCGTGGTATGATTCACATTTTCAACACCTGGCATCTGGACTATCATATAATCTACCAAGTGTACACCTACCCCAAATCAGTATCAATAAATAAATGAAACCCAAAACGAACAAAAATTAAAATAAATATTAGAGTCAAACTCAAAACGAGCATACATTAATATGAGTAGAGTTCAAAACCCCTATGCTTTCTAAAAGCCAGAATATAATTTGGACTCTACTGAAAAAAAATTCAAATGAGTTTACTGAAAAAAAAATGTGCATTGTCAATATAATTTACATATGCTGATATTTATTCCCTAAGATCTTAATTAATTTTTCATTTCTTAAAGTTACAAAAGTGAAAACATTTCAAAGAATTGTTTTCAGTAAAGCGCCAATGACGCAGTAGGTTTTAGACTTCTGCAGTGAGGCGATACCCAAACTCTTGTTTGTAGTTATGTTTATTCGATTCAAACTTGATTTGCATATTCTTTTTAAGTTTCACTCGTCCTAAGATTTATTTATTCATTTACATTAATATATATTGTATGTTTGTTCGCATTGATTGTATATTTAATTTCTGTTCGATTTAAGTTTCATTTATACTTTAATAGCAAAATATTTGTTTTCGTTTTAAGCTTGATTTTCATATTCAATCTAAGCACTATTCGCATTAAAATCTATTTATTACTTTATGTTGTTACTTTTTGCCTGTTTTTTGCTATGAGTGTGGTTTTCTTTTATGTTAGTTTTGGGTTTCATTTATTCTTTAATAGTCATTTATTGTCGTTTTTTTTTTTAATTTTAACAGGTATTATTATCAACTGAGCTTAATTTTAAAATGGCCTTTAATTTTCTTTGAAAAACTTATTTTTCGGAAAGTTTTTTTTTTAATTAATTTGATATAAGAATCAAGAAATCAGAAAGTAGTCTCCAAAAAAGCTTTTAAAAGTTAAAATTGGAATAAAGAAGAAAAAGATGAAGAAAGCCTATATTACCTTGTAAAAAATAAAGAAAACACGAAAACTCCAGACATTTGCCATAATATTCCTGATTTGTAAAAGAAAGCAGTTTCCAAAAAATCTTAAAGGTGATCAAATGGGAAAAGAGAGAAAAAAAAAAACCTAGACTACCTAGAAATAAATAATGAAACTGCAAAATTCTAGCGAATTGCAATAGTATTTAAATTTGTCTTAGAAAGTAGTTTCCAAAAAATATTAAGAGACATGGGCGCCCATAAGGGGGGCACGGGGGGCATCCGCCCCCCGCTGGCTGAATGATGCTGCCTTATTTTTATATTTTTGTTCTGAGATTTCTATTATATAGCATTAAAAGTGCCAATTAGACGAGATTTGCCCCCTTCTGGAATTCAGCTTATGGGCGCCCATGAAAAGAGATAAAACGGAAAAAAAGCCTAGATTATCTTGCAATAAATAATGAAACAATAAAAATTTAAGCTATTTGCAATAGTTTTCAATTTTTCATAGAAAGCAGATTCCAAAAACGCGTAAACTCAAAAAAAAAAAAAAAAAAAAAAAAAACAGATTACCTTGTAAAAAATAATGAAAAAACATAAGTTACAGCGATTTGCCATAAAATATCCAACTGTTTATCTTTTTTCCTCCTGAACATTGAGAACCATTGCAACACAAATGGTAGAGTTAATATATGAAGCTGATCTGGTATCACATGAGTCAAATAATATGTAAACTTTTGAACTCCAAATATTGTAGATCCTTGGTTGTAGACATTAAACATGAAAAAGTGGTAAGGATTGAAGACAAATCTTTCGCAAAAATACGAGTCGACTGCAGTTGAAGCAGCCAGCAGTAGAAGACTAAAAAAGAAAAAATAAATTGAAATTAGGAAATTTTCATAATCGAAATAGGGAATTTTATAATCGAAAATAGAAGCGTTTAGAAAATTTTTGCACTATAATCACCTCAAATTTTACCGTTATACTGCTTATAAACTAACAGTTTCCGGTACTTGTATGATATAGCCCCTACCAAATATTCTTCTAATGTTTCTCTACCGCTCAATATTAATGAAATATACCTAAGTATAATAAAAGAAAATAACACTATAGAAACAAATTTGGGCAATATATTTGCACATTAGGAGGAGGGTGTGGGTAAAGTATAGCAGATCTGCATGCCTAATGTGTTAAGTACAATTATTCTGCATATTATGAAGGAAAAAATGTTTTCTAACTTCACACTGTCCAAATACTTTACCCCCCCCCCTAATGGGCAAATATATAGCCCAAATTTCATATTTTCCATTTATTCTATCACTCCTCTTTGTCTTGTCTCACGCTAAGCTGAAAGAAACTAACGAAAAAAAAACAAACGGTTCCATTATGCGTCAATGAATGAACAACTTGAGCGGTAGGGCCTATATCATACAAGTACCGAGTTTCCTCTAAAAAAGTCCCATGCATTACTATCAATTGCTTTGATAATGTACCAAAACTACTAATAACAACTCACTGCAGCACCAAGTTACATGAGGGTCGGATAGCTACGCACCCTCTTCCGCCCACCCCATTCGGGGACAATCTTCTTTTTGTTTGGCCCTAGATGGTTGACCAAAAAACACAATTTTTAGCAGTTCTCTTGCATCTTCTTTGTTTGTTTCTTTCGGGGAGGGGGGATTGAGTCAGTAGAACTATAAATGATATTAAAGTTGCTTAGATGGTTTTACGGAAGGAGAGGAAATACCACTCTTTTTGGAGATTGTTTTTACTTGCGAACCTTCATTAGCATTGAGTTTTTTTCCGAAGTTTCGATAAATAGGAATCGCACTGTTAAAAAAATATCACTGTAAAATGCAAGACATTCAAGCCGCTTAGTGGGTCTGAGAGAGAGAAGGCTGCCCCATTCTCATTTTTAAACCTTGATTAGTCTTATGATATTATTTTTTTTGATATAATAACAAAAATAAATCGAAATATACATCGTTTTCAGTAAAGCACCTATGACGCTATGACCTTTAGAGGTCTTATTAAGGCAGCAGCCCAGCTCTTGTTTGTGGTTATTTATGTTCGCTATAAGTTTAACATAATTATTAACATTAGTTTCTATTCGTTTTGCGATTCATCTATTCATTCACAGTGATCTTGGTTTGATGTGATATTCATTTTATTTTCTATTTGTTTTGGGTTTCATTTATTCATCATTTCAATTATTCGTTATTTCATTTATTCATTACTTCTGTCCGTTTTAATTTTAAATTATTAAACGGGCTTGTTTAAGGATGACAATCCTTAATTCATTGTTTTCGGGCAACCATCTAGGGCTGAACTGAAAATAGGTCGTCCCGAATAGGGAGGGAGGAGTTCGTAAGGAAGGATTTAAGGGAAATTAGAAATTTTTGGAAGGATGTAAAGAGCGAGGCTTTGAATAGATTCGGATAGAGGAGGAGCGTGGGTAGCTGTGTTGACCTCAGGCGGCTTGGTGCTACAGTGAGCCATTAGTAGTAGTAGTTATTTCTGGACGTTTAGACTTTAGTACAACTCTTTACTTTTCCTTGAAAAACTTGCTTTTTTATCAAACATTTCCAAAATTATTTTAAGAAAAAGAAGAGAAAAAAATACCTGGGGCCAATAGCAATCCTGAATGATTTCCAAAAATTTGTCCAATCACGAACGAGATGTGATATCCCCAAGGGGATAAAAATTACTATGCATGTGCATCTAATGCAAAAGGCTAAGGCAGCAACTATCATATACTGCCAGTACGATCGACCTGAAAATAGAACTTGTGAATTTAAAAATTAATGTATATAAAATATTAAAGTTGGATCCAAAATGAGGATTTACAGTTTAAATTAAATATATATATATATATATATATATATATATATATATATATATATATATATATATATATATATATATATATATATATATATATATATATATATATATATATATATATATATATATATATATATATATATATATATATATATATATATATATATATATATATATATATATATATATATATATATATATATATATATATATATATATCTACATACATACATACATCTATCTATCTATATATATACATACATACATACATACATACATACATCATCATCATCATCATCATACTACTACATATATATATATATACATATATACACATATATTAAATATTATTAAAAATAATAATTTAATATATATTAAAAATATTAAAGTTGGATCCAAAATGAAGGATTTGCAGTTTAAATTATATATATATATATATATATATATATATATATATATATATATATATATATATATATATATATATATATATATATATATATATATATATATATATATATATATATATATATATATATATATATATATATATATATATATATATATATATATATATATATATATATATATATATATATATATAAAAGGAAAACCACATTGCAGCACTGAAAAGATTGGAATACCTCATACAGAATTATGCCTGTTCATCCTAATTTTTTAACACACTCTCTACTTTTGATCCATTTTATAATAGCTATAACCCTATTTTCATTTTTAGCACTAGGAGAGGGGGGGGGGGAACAAAACCGACATAACTGCAAAGTTTTTTTTAGTGAAAAATTGCACCTTACTATAATCCAATTACTTTTTACTCTTAGAAGTGCATTAGAACTTTCAATTTCCCTTTTAATCAGCCCTCTCATACGTTTCTACAGCCACCCCTTCTAAACAAAGTGGTCGGATGAAAAAAAGGGGAAAAACACATAAAGGCAAAATCGTTCTTAACAAACTAGCCCCTACCCGGGGGAACTTGATAAATGCGAAAGAGTGCTATATTACGAGTTAACCTTCTTAATTGCCCACCCACTGCTATCCTCTTAGAAATATAGTATCCGTGACAAGGCAGGGCAATTCTCCCACGTAAGGTTAGTTTCAATGGGTGCAATATGCATAAAATAGCGAAATCCCTTGTGCTACTAAAGAGTATGGGTCAGTTTGCATACATACAATTCTGTGATAAAAAAAGGTGTCCTTAATTTTATTGGTTTACATCTGTGACGCATGTCTGTAAGCCAGCCACAGCGTTCCTTGTTTCTGGAGAGAGAAGTAACTCCACCTTTAAAAACCTGATTGGTTTGAAAACCTTCTTTTTGGAATTTTAAACCAGTAAAAAACAAATTGAACCTGGTTGGTTTTCTGTGTAAAATTTTAAGGCAATAACAAAGAACAGAAATTGTTTGAGTCGCAGAAAATTTCTAAAAAGTAAACTCTGGACTCTGTAGTGCTTCTCTACGGTCATTGATCCTTCATGCAAGGGTCCATTCAGTTCTACAACGTATCTTTATTTATCAGTGGCCTCACGGTATTATTTTGTTCAAGCAGTCCTGTAAGGACATTGTGAAAAGAGATATTTTTTACTGTTTTCCTCAGGAAAACTTTAGAAATTGATATTATTTTGCGTGAACTTCCATCAGTCGAATTGATTGAAGTTTTTCAAAATTCAAAACTAAAAAAAAATTATATCGTGGCAAAAAAAGTAGAATAAATCGAAGTTCCTAATGCAGACTTAAGCTGTACTCAGTCCAGATGCAGAGCTCTCAAAGGGTGGATTCACACTAGTATTAAAAGCTAGCGGAAGTAAACGCTTGAACAAGGAGTCAAAAGAAAAAAAGGACACTCCAATTGGGGTTAAAGAAAAAGCAAAATATCCACGAATATGGTGAAAAGACTTTAACATGAAAGACTTAAGAAAATGGGATCATCATGGAGGCGAGCAAAGACTGACGCTCTGAATAGATTTGAGCAGAGAAGGATCTTGCGTAGCTACTTTGCCTCAGAGACTGTCAAAGAGATCTAATTTTTTTTTTCTTCGCTTTTAGTTACATTGTCAAAGAGATAAGGGATCAGAACTAGGTTCAGGGTAAGAAACACGTCTTGTCTAAGCAAAAGCACTACAAAAGTGAATGAGGAGTTACTGTATAATTTTAGATATTTCAATTTACATTATTAAACTCTGGTACATAACTTACCAAGAAGCAAATTAAAGTACAGTAAGTAATCGGTTAAGAAAAAATTTATGTCTCGAAAAAATCATATAACAAACGCCTGGTTAGATAACGACATTCGTTCATCATAATCAAGAAGTGTTTTAATCTAAATCTTTGATTTTAGTCCCGCTCAATTTTTGAGAGAAATCTAACGAATCATTGTAACTGTAAGAACTACAATATAATACTAGTGACTCTTGTCGAACCAGTATCAGAAACAATGTAAAACCTATGCGGATCAAAAAACAACATCTCAAACAGGGTCGTATCCATAATTTTTTTTCGGGGAGGGGAGCTTAGAACATAATTTTTCGGGGGGGTGTACAAAAAAATTAAAAACTTATAAGAAATTTGTTTATTATTCATATTTGTTACCTTTTTACGAGTTGGAGAAAAAAAATTTTTTTCGGGGGGGGGGGG